>NC_091118.1:134276740-134576740 GCF_040183065.1 Periplaneta americana | reverse complement strand
GACCATTTTGTAGAATGCGAGATTATCACTTATTAGCTATAGATTTGCCGTTTGAAACTATTAGGACCTATATGACGTTTTGGACAATTAAGCTATTTACGCTTGAATTAAGAGAAATTACACGGATACCTTCCTTTCCCTCTTACTCCAAAATCTCAACCTTGTGAACACAAAATAAATGGATAAATTTCAGAACAAGGATACTTTCCTTTCCCTCTTACTCCAAAATTCCAACCTTGTGCACAAAAAATAAATTGGCACTAAAAACTTCCTTTTCGCATGCATGATGATGCGTATTAGACATACATGGACGAATTGCTTTTTTTTTTTTTATTTCAAGATAATTGTCAATGAGGTATCCGTATACTGAAATGTTCCCAAATAAATTATTGGCACTGAAATGTGTCTTTTCGTAAGCAAGATGATGAGCATTCGACAAACACATACCAATCTGCTCTTTTTAGTAGCCTATTTAAAGATAATTGTCAGTGAGGTATAAGTATATTGAAATTTTCCCAAATAAATTATTGGCACTGAAATGTGTCTTTTTGTAAGCAAGATGATGAACATTCGATAAACACATAAAAATCTGCTCTTTGTAGTAGCCTATTTCAAGATAATTGTCAATGAGGTATCCGTATACTGAAAATTTCCCAATTATTATCAATAATATGAAATAACCACTATATAAATTACGTTACAAATTATGTGGAATTATGTAAACACGTATAACCCATGTGAATTGTGAGGTTAAATCCAACCAGGTAGCCTGCTTTTCTCTTAGAGAACTTCCGTCAGTATTTTTATTCTGTAATATGGATGCATAATTGCTGACGAGTTTTAAAGGAATTCCCACTTTGAACTGTGAGAAGTTCGGTGCTCTTTTCCTTTTTCTTCCATGATTATTGAAACTTGTTATTTGAAAACTGTGAGGATGTTTGAAAGCAGTCCGACAAACAAAAACGAAGCGATAATTGATAGAGTGCGTTCGTTCGCTGTTTTATATGCGGTAACCTAGCGCTCAGATGATTCTTCTCAAGCGAGCGTACCGTCAGCTGATGGTAGTGAGTTGATCGAGGGAAAATGTCGGTGCACCGCATCTGTAACTTGATCACTGTCAAGAATTAACCATGTTTCCGTGATTGCTAATAAACGGGCTAGATGATCGAGAATGGTGCACACAGCCATAAGAGTTTTGCGGCTTACCAAGAAAACACACCACCGGACCCAAAAAATACTTAGTAACAAATCAACAAGTGTGACGAATAAACTACATATGACTAACACTTCATGACGAATTAAGCATGACAAATAGTAACTGGCCAACAGAACGTTGGTCAGTTTTCCTAGAATCGAAGGAACACAGGATAAGGAAAGAATACTTGGTCCTTATAGAAGACAGAAACCTCCATTTCCAGGCCGGCAATCTCCCCGAGCCCACTGGACTTCTAGCTTTAATAAAATATTGTTAACTAAGATATAACGTAGAGAATTTTAACGTTAAAATATTATTCAAAGTACTAAATGAAATAATCATATACCGAAAATATGTAAATTAGTAAATAAAATGGTAGGGGAATCTGAAGTTTTACAACAAAAATTTAAATACAGTTACATACCAGTATAGTAAGATTATTTAGTCCTGACAGTCGCCGGCAATGTGCGCCTTGGTCAGGTGAATCCATTAAGTTACGCCAAGGGATGTTCAGGTTAGTCTGTTGCCTGCAGTCAGAGCGATCGGACGTCACGCATGCGGTATAATGTTGTGTTTCCAGTACAGTTAAGCTGTACTGCATTCCTTTACCGACCGCTCGCCCTTTATCTCTACTCCGGAACTTTCCCCACTACTCCTATTACTTCCCCTCTTTAGCGTCGCTGAGCTGTCAGGACTAAATAATCGGTCTGTACGTCACAAGATTTGCCCCTAGTATCAAATTCTGGATCCTGTCTGTAGGGTGAGCAAACGCTGGATGCTTTATTTTTATCAAAAAAATTCTCAGGATAATGAACGTAAAGTGTAATCATGTCTAATATGTTGCAGTAATTATCACGAAGAGAGCATAGTTTATATGTGAAATTCATTTAGTTTGCATTAGATATTCTGGAATGTATAGAAAAGTATTAGTTCTTGAAAAACACGCCTTGGTTCACGACTTTAAAAGTGTTAGCATATTATATAAATACATATTTCGATGGTAAAATATTATGCTGAAAATGAACGCTTTTAATTCATTATATTCTCACTTTTTACAGTCCACATTAAGAAAAAATCAGAATTTTGTTTTAATGTAATGCTTAGGCCTACTGGAAGAATCGCAATAATTTTATTCTCTTATGCTTAGGTAAATTTGACATCATATTCTCTCCTCTTTCTATTTATATACAGTAGAGTCTCGTTAATCCGAACTAATTGGGACCAAGACCTTTTCGGATTACAAGATTTTCGGATTAACCGAAATATTTCCTGTAATGCAATGCATGCTATTCACTGCTGAGAGACGGTTGTGGAAGTACCCTGTTGCTATTTTTAGAACCACAACCAACAGGTTCACTTCATTACGACAACAGAATATTACTGATTTTATGAGCATGACAGATGTGTAAATTATTACAGAAAACACTAATTGTTCTAAGTACCCTTGAATGTGCTATTTTCATAATTTTTTGAAGTAAAAGAAATTGGGTGAATTTATACATTTTTTATTTTCGCTACTTCGTACTATTACCATAAATTTGGTTTTTTCTTAAAATAATTTTGTTCGAATTAACCAGATTTTCGGATTAGCGTATTTCAGATTAACGAATTAACGAGACTCTACTGTAATATATTATCAACATGTCTGTCCTATCGTCATTCATCAATGGAGTGTAAGAAAGAATCCGTTGAATTTAAATCAATCAGAGTCATCTATCATTGCTATATTGCCAATTTCCTATTGCTACTTTCGTCTTTTCGCTGATGATTCGCAATTGTATCCCGAGGAACACTGTAACATAATATTCAAGAAAATCAGAAATAATCTATCAACATCAATTTCCTCAGCATCAAGTACACCCAATAAATGTCCCTTCCATAATATTGTGCAATAAATTAAATTTCCATATTTTTACATTTCATTGTTATAATAAAAATGCAGTCACGTGTAGTTCATAGGAGTAACGACTAAATAGCTATATCTAGTTATATCTGTAAATAGATATTTTCATTATTTTCTTTTACGAATGCGAGTGAAATATGACACGATATAAGTAAACAGTAGGCTATTCGTTATATTTATTTTATGGATTATTTATTTATTTATCTATTCGCGAAATAAGCTTGCTAAAATATCGCTGAAGTTTTCATTATTACGTGCTATATAAATTCATACTTTAATAATTTGTGTACTTATTTGCTTATTTGTCGTCAAAAGAATGTGTGACATGTGCTAATAATTAAAACAAAAAATTGTTTTAACAGATTATATAGGCCTAACAATATAGCAGATCATACTGTATTCCTTGATCTGTCATGAAAATTTCAGGAACTTTTTACGTAAGAGCTCTGGTAATAGTAATATGCGTTACAAGAGCGGTATGTTGATGTTTTCATGTTCGGGGAAAAGATTGAAAAATCGAAACGTAGTTGAGCTTTTTTAATTTCCGAGAACATGAAAACAAACATACCGCTCGTGTATCGTACATTATTTTGTGCGAAGATCGTTTATTACATACCTGAAAGAGGAATTTCTAATTAGTTGCAATGAAATCTCCATCTTGGTTTCTGTTCAATGACGGCAACTTTATAAAAACAAAAATATCTATCTTCAAATTGTTGCTATAAAACGTTTGCTGTGTTTACTATATTTCAGCAGGCCGTGATATACGTCTGTCTTTCCCCCCCCCCCCCAGTCTATAAATGCGAACTTAAAACAAACGGTAAGGTTATGTAATGATTTATTTTTCATTTTAATATTTTAACAATATTATTTATATAACATATTGCAGTAATAACATCGGCATCTGGAATCTTGTTGATTTTTTCACGGCTTCCTTAATGTTACTTGCATTACAAATGCAGTAACTTTTGTGGTGTTGCAGAGTTTACTTAATTTTTGCAACTATTTAAAAATTATAATTAACAGTGCAATTTAGGTGAAATTGCAGTGGTAAGTTTCCAATTTATAATTATTACTATGTTAAACGTCTCTAAAAATAATATGTTAAAAGCCTAAAGCAGTAAAATGAATATGGCGCTTAAGCGGTAAGAAGAGGGGAAATTGTTATGTGTGTTACGTTGGGAATACTGAATGTGGTATTTCACACTTACCACGTATTTGTTTTGTGCGGAAAGCAAGCAAATACGCACGATCTCGCACAAAAATATATCCGAATTATTTTACCCTAGCTAAATGAGAAAGTGTAGGGAATGAAATACTTGCTTACAGTCTGCTTGAAGTATTCAATCGCTGGAAAGCAGATATTATTCATAGTAGTCTTAATGCTCGTCCTTTAGAAGATCGGGGGAAAAAAATGTTTTATTTAACGACGCTCATAACTGCCGTGGTTGTATCAGCGTCGCTGGTGTGCCGGGATTTTGTCCATCAGGAGTTCTTTTACATGCCAGTAAATCTACAGACATCAGCCTGTCACATTTAAGCACACTTAAATGCCATTGACCTGGGCCAGAATCGAACCCACAACCTCGGGCACAGAAGGCCAGCACTATACCGACTACGCCACCTAGGCTAACAGAAGATCGGATAAAGTTGAACGACATTTTATAAGATTCAGTCAGAAAACTAACTAAAAGCAATTCTATCATTTACGACACGACAAAGGAACTAAGGTGTTCGGAAACGTATGAGGAAATATGTAAATCTCCGGTTCACTTATTTTTTTAATTACCCATCATAACGGTAATTATGTTTGTTGACAAAATTAAGAAGTAAGTTTTTTGCTTATTAAATTTTACGAGTACTATTTATAGTTCTGTTATCGGGAGTTCGTATGGGTCTTATTCGTGATCTAGAAATTGTGTAGCTTGAACTCTTTCCACTCTAGTAATGAATTTAAGAATCTTACAACTTTTAGAAAGTTGGCTCTACTTTTATCCTGCTCGTTGGGATCATTACAAATGACAAAATCCACGTGCCAACGATGATGAAACCAGTCTTCAAACATTACAAGATTCTTACATTAATCAGCAGTAATGGAAAAAGTCTAACGTAAGCTATGCGCCTCCTGAATAATCCTGCATTCCTTTCTCCTTCATTTAGAACGATACTTATACATAACATTGAAAAACGTCACCTTTATGCTTGATGATGCATTTTCTCATTTCTATACATAAGTATAACAACTGTAGATTAACATGTTTGTGTTTTCCCGATTCCTCGAAAGTCCATTAACTTTAAAGCTGTTGTCTACGGCAGTGAAGTCGAAGCAAGCGCACTTTTCTGACCTTGACGTCGTGCGCGGGCATTAAGCGCTAGGTATGGAAGGAGGAAGGATTATGTATATGAATAAGTAGCCTGTTGGATTAAGAAAACAGTGGTGCACAAACTTCAAACGGAACGTGAAATTTCATGTCGTTATTTTTATATGGCTTCTTTCTGTCTTATATTTTCTATAAAACAGAAGTACTAATACCAATTTCTTAATATTGCAGTTGTGTTTTAAATGTTAATAACATAATAAAGAGTTAAGAAGAAATATTCACAAATAATTTCATAGTAATACTACTATACTGTACTTAGTGCTGGTTATCCCTGTATATAGCTCGAGCTATAGCATATACTAGCAGCATATACTAATACCTCTTTGGTCACTCTCTTTCCTTTTCGCTGTAAAGCTCTCAGGTTCTCCTGAGCTCTAAAAAATTACTACCACCGTACGGAACAAAGACTTCCTTGTTGGAGATAACATAGCGAATATATATAAAACATTTGAATTGAATAATGTTTTATTGCTTTACAAATACAGACTTTCTGCCGAGCGAGTTGGTTCAGACGGTAACGTCTGAGACTCTCATTCGAGAGGTCCCGGGTTCAGACTCCGTGGCCGGCCAATCTGACTGGGGTTTTTCATAGTTTCCTTCAGTCACAAAGGCAAATGCCGGATTGGAAACTTATATACCATAATTCATCACCGCTTCAATATCATAAATATTAATCAAAGTCTAACCTCAGTTACACGAGCACAAGCCATCTACACACATGACAATAAAAACAGGCAGCCACCGGTGTAGCTCAGTCGGCTAAGGCGCTTGCCTGCCGATCCAGAGTTACACTCGGGCGCGAGTTCGATTCCTGTTTGGGCTGATTACCTGGTTGGGTTTTTTCCGAGGTTTTCCCTAACGTAAGGCAAATGTCAGGTAATCTATGGCGAATCCTCGGCCTCGCCTCATCTCGCCAAATACCATCTCGCTACCACCAATTTCATCGACGCTAAATAACCTCGCAGTTCATACAGCGTGATTAAATAACCAAGTAAAAAAAAAGTAAATAAAAAAATAAAAACAGGAACTCAACAATAGTAAAAACGGCTTAGTAATATACCCAAAGATTCTACATACGCGATATGACCACAGATGTTAAAGCGTGTATAAAAAATTAAGTTAACAAATAAAAAACAGATTTTTTTTGTTCTTTATACACATTAATTTTAAAATCGTTTTATTATAAAATATAGTTTCCTTTTGAATAACCTTATCCCCTGAATATTCTGAAACTATACAAATATCCAATGAAGTAGCTGATTATCGGTGTTCATCGAAAAAAAAAAATAGATTTCAAAATGCCTCAACAGTGAAAAGGCCGTTGGAATAAATGTGTAATGTCACAATAATCCTGTTTTGAAAAGGATTAAGCCCTAAAACCGTAAATCATTTAGATCCCTTTTTGCGAATCTTCGGATATTTTATCAGAACTCCTATAACACCATGTCGAACTAAACTGTTAAAAAAACACCTTAGCAATAACAGATTCTGTTTAGAGCATTACGTATAGTGAGTAAGCACTTTTTTTTGTCGCATTTAACAAGTAAAAGATAAAGACATGAAAGCAATGCTTGGTGGCGTGAACTGCTCACACGTGATGTCTGAATTAACAAGTTCAGCATGAAGTTTCATGTAAGATAGGTAAGAATTCAAGGTCTTCCGTACACGAAATGATGCTTAATTCATAATACGTGACTAGACAAGTTTCATGAACGTTACAAGCATGTTCTATTTAACTGAAAAGAATTTCTAAAAATAAATTATCTGAATTATCGGACTTCAAATAAGTGCACAGATAGGCCTAGATAAAACTAAGACTTTACTGCTTAACAAGCGTATCTGCACACATAATAAAATAGGTACTTGTTTATAAATAAACATAAACTAGGCCTACGTTATTAAATGGCTGACCTTACCATTATTTTATTCTACAATAGAGGTAATTGCAATTTCTCTAATATCATTACTAAATACATACTTTCATAATCCTTTCTTCTTACCAGATCATAGGCTATATTCTTTAAATAATTCATTTTTTTAGTTGGTTATTTAACGATGCTGTATCAAGTACTCGGGTCGGCCTGCTTGGCGCAGTTAGTATAGCGCTGGCCTTCTATGCCCGTTGTTGCGAGTTCGATCCCGGGCCAGGTCGATGGCATTTAAGCGTGTTTAAATGCGACAGGCTCATGTCACTAGATTTACTTGGTTATTTGACGACGTTGTATCAACTACTAGGTTATTTAGCGTCTATGGGATTGGTGATAGTGAGATAGTATATGGAGAGGTGAAGCCGAGGATTCGACATAGATAACCTGACATTTGCTTTACAATAGGATAAAACCTCGGAAAAACCCAACCAGGTAATCAGCCCAAGGTGGAATCGAACCCACGCCCGAACGAAGTCCAGATCGGCAGACAAGCGCCTGTGGCTATTTTTTACATTATTACCTATATTTTAATGTACATTGTATTAGTATAGTATAGTATAGGCTGAATGGTTATTGTAGGAAACAGTTGAAATTGGTCCTTATTTCCATTCTATATGGCTCAGAGCGTCACTGAATTTTCGTTAAGTGCTAGAGATCGCCGGCAAACACGGTATAAAAGTGTCAGAAGAATATTTTCTTAAAATATGTACATTAAATCGCGGTCGGAATTATATACACTATTATACATTTCTATCAACTTCGACTCCTCCCAGAGTTGCTTCCGATCTATCCAAAGTTGTTTCCAACTTCAACCAGAATTGCTTGTGATTTCAACCCTACAACTCTGGGTGGTGGTAACTATATTGAGGAATCCATTACCCTGAAGATATGGTGTCCGGTTAGGATGATGAATAGTAAAGATGAATTTGATTGGGCGAAAAATAGTCAACAAATGTTGCCTGCCTAGACCATCTCCATCAGAGATAGGGTTTTTATGCATGTCTTCCAGCTTTACTTTCTTCCCGAAGGAATGTTCGTTTATAACTCTTTATATCTCTAAAAAAATTAATTGTCTTCTGCTAGCTCTGCCTCCACGGACCTCTATAACAAAATCATAATTCTCTCTACTGATGTTGCACACATGACTGGCAGCATGAAGAAGTGAAAAACTCGACTTCAATCAGTAATGAAAAGGTTAGATGTAGTTAATACACATGGAAACAGGTAGGAATAGGCTCTGTATAATCTTTTCATACCAGGTATTCGTGACTCTTCATATTTAATAGCAGTCAATGACAGCTTGCGTGGCATCGTCACTGGAAAGTTTTATTTCGAAGTAGTGGTTACGCTCTTTCCTTCTGACTTAACGGATATACATATTTAATAAATAACATCATCAAGACCTACATTTAGATTACTTCAAAGCGTGTTCTGACCTAACTGCAAAACTTTATTCTACTGTAAAAAAAAAAATAGCATAAGCATTTACAATGTGACGAAATTACAATTGTACGAAATTTCATTATGTAAAATCCAATATCCTTTACCAACACGCTAATAATATGAACTAAGAAAGTTCACCTCCTACATGTTACCTCACAGATTTCACTGATATTATCAAGTCAGACAATTTCATTTCAGAAGGTCATGTTGAAATACGTAATTTATAATCATTACATTGAGTAAAGGTTTGTCAAATTAACAACGATCATATTCTCGTGCATTTATTTCTTTCCTTTGCGAAATCGTAGTATTCCTATTGTCGGAATTCTCAGTCTTCTCTAACCACATCACAGGGATTTACAATAAACAATAATAACAAAAAGGGTCCGCCGAGTTAGCTCTGTGGTAGCGTGTCTGCCTCCAGACTAGCCGGCCCGGGTTCAATTCCCGGCGGGGTCAGAAATTTCCATGTAAAATTTCTACCTCGGGACTAGGAGAGATGGCGGTGCGCAACTTCTATCACTGGATTGTGCACCAATATGCCTGGGTTAAATCCCAAACCTCTCCGCAGTGCATATGAAGAGGAAGCATATGTCACTGTTGATAGTAATTCGTCCGTCGGGCGGGGACGTTAAGCCCGGCGGCCCCCTTGGTGCTATTCGACAGGAGTAGGCTACGTGCCGGCACCGGGTTTCCCCTTCTCCCTTCATCATCATAATCCATTCCAGACACTACACTTACACATACACTCACCCTAGTAGACGACATAACTCTCCACAGATACACATCATGTACAATGTGGCTCGCCTAAGTGGTGTACAACTAGAAAAAATGGGCCATAGTCCTGCCATCTATCCGCAATATGCGGAACCCTAATCATGTAAAGTGGGTAAGCATTGGATAGATACATACATACATACATACATACATACATACATACATACATACCGAAAAGAGTTGAACTTTTCATGCCTACCTTGAACGCCCTAATCCTTCCTATATACTACCTAATGCGGAAATCTGGTAATAATAATAATAATAATAATAATAATAATAATAATAATAATAATAATAATGATAATAATATAATAGCTTGTTTATTATCCTGTATAAGGTGTTGCGAATAACTCAATATGTAATTATCCTTAATCAGATAGTTTCAGGGACAAAGATCTACGTTTATTAGCTAATTTCATTTGGTGGCCTACTATTTATTGTGAAACAAAATAAAATCAAGAAGGAAATAGTTAAATCCAAATTTAGTAAATTTTAGAATAATAAGGCAATATTTCTGCGGTAATAGCTATTTCATAATATTGCATATGCATACTTTCCGCATTAATTGATTTGATACTGACTGAGTAGGCCTATTATCAAAATCTATCCAATATTTATGATAAAACTGTGCACAAAGATAAATGTGTACACACATAAACCTGTGTACACAGATAGGCGGACAGATGGACTAAGGACTACTTTTATGGTATCAGTAAAGATGAAAATGCGTAATTCTGTGAAAATATCTAAATCTACTTATTTCTTCATAGGACCTACTTAAAAAGAAGTCAAAAGTCGTAAGTCTACTCGTTTCACTACGAAAGAAAAATTCCGCAGGCAGTCAAAGACGTCAGTATTTTTTCACGTCACAATAGCCGACACAACCACCGATGACCGTCATAATCATTATCATCATTAACGGCACAACAGTCCACTAAAACTCCTGCCTTCCGAAAAAGCTTGTTCCAGTCGCCTTATTTTATGAGTCACTCTATCCAACTACGAGTTATAACATAACGCTTTGATATCATTATTTGTATCACCCTTACGACTGTCTATAATGTTGATATCTCCTGAGTTATTAATGACAAAACTTCAGTCTATTATTTTCTTTCAAGTTTTATAACTGACCAATGTCTGGCTTTTCAAACAAATCATAACTGTAACTTGGTAGTCATTGGTTAATTACTCTAATATGAGGACATAGGGTAAGGGTTGGTAATATTATGATACTAATAATATTACGATAGTTCTTTTAGAGAATTTTTTTAAATTTTACTGAGCGAAAGGAAGGTCGGTTTTTTGCGTTAACGTATTAAAGGAATGTTCGTGGACAAGTTTCTGCACAAAACCGGTCCTTCGGTCGCTCAGTGAAATTGCAAAAAATTCTCAAAAAGTACTGTCACATTATTATTATTATTATTATTATTATTATTATTATTATTATTATTATTTTTATCATCGTCATTACCTTTACCCTATGGTGTCTTCTTGAGACTTTGCATTAAAACAAAACAACTTTTCTTTTATCTCTCTTATCCATGCTGATGTGGATATTGAGGTAGTTCTAATGAAAGTTTTATATAGCCCAATTTTACTCCGCCATGTCAAAAATCTACACTTAATTTGCTCTAGAATTCCAAAAACTAACTATTTGCTATAATAATATTTTTCTTAATTTTACAGCATACATCAATACTATCTTGATGAGAGTCTAAGCATGTATGTTTTTAAAATGTTCGAATTTATACTTTCCTATTAATAAATAATTTAACAGACAATATATCTCGACTAAGGCAGGAGACTGTAGGATTTAGCCTTATGATTAATCTGAGCCTGGACGGGTGACTACGCGGTCCGGAAGTCCCGCCTCAAGCATAGATGGATGTCTCTCGTTGATGTTCTGTCCTGTGTGTGTCTCAGTGGAGGCCCCTACTCTGTCGCCATAGGGTAGAGCAGGCCCACAAATGTGTCGATGTCTAGTGTGTGTCCGTCCATAGAATCGTCCCATTCCCCTATAGATATTGGTATGTAAGTCTTATAACAGGGAAGATTTAAACGACCAAAGAAAAAAAGAGATGATTAATCTGTAGATTCAACTTCTACCTGCATTTTTCAGCGTATTAAGGACCGTTCTTACTACTTTTGTTGTTTCTCTCTTGTCTACTACATTGTCTATACCAATAATTGGACTAATTTACGGTAAATCGTGCCAGCTGTCTGAACTTCTGATTTGCAATAACCTACTCCAGGCGAATTTTGAAGAGAAGACACGCCAGTACATCCTTCGGCTGAACCCATTTATAGTTTTAATTGCTGTTGATGTGCTTGTCTATGCTATTACACAGCAATTATTGCTCTGTATAGTCATTTGAACCAATATGTAAGCAGTTTTGAAGGAATGTTCATCCGTGACATTGCCAAAGGGAGCTGTTTTCCACCTAATTATCTACATGTACATTTAAAATTCGTAACGAATTGTAAGTTAGAATGTGACACTCTTGCGTATTTTGTCAAATTTCCTTCTGCCGAAATCAACCGCGTCTCGTGGTATTAAAATTTGGGAAGGTCATTTCATACCAAATTGGGGACATAAAATGAGCTCTTAACGGTCATTTGAATGTTACTTATGTAGTCGTAAAAACGAAGCAACTCATTGTTTGAAAATAGGAATACTTTACACGAGTTAGGTTTTCCTTAGTGCACTTTTTTGTACCAAATAAATTCAATCTTTCTTTCGTTCTGGACTCATTGTTTGAAAATGGGAATACTTTACACGAGTTAGGTTCTCTTCACTTCTTCGTAATGCCCATGTTTCTGCTCCATAAAATGCCACACTCCACACAAAGCACTTCATTAGTCTCTTCCTTAGTTATTTTTCCAGAGGTCCGCAGAAGATACTCCATTTTCTATTAAAAGCTTTCCTTGTCATTGTTATCCTTCTTTTGACTTCCTGGCAGTAGCTCATGTTACTGCTTATAGCACATTCCAAGTATTTTTAGCTGTCCAATTGCTCTACGCTATATCATCAACAAATGTAATGCACTTTATTCTTATTCCTACTGTCATCCCTCCCATATTCTGAAAACAATTCTTCACTAAATCCTTCAAGTAGATGTTGAACAGGATAGGTGATAAAGGACATCCTTATCGTACTCCTATCGCTATTTCATTCCTTCAGACATTTCATCTCCTATCCTGATTTTGACTCATTTCATATGAAGATCACTGAAAACCGCCTCTCTTTCCAATCCACACCTATTTTCTTTAGAATTTCCATCATGGCAAGGCTCGAATATTTTTTTACACTTCATAAAAACATCTCCACATTCTGAACTCTTATCAACGATTCCAAACACATTTATCGCCATTTCCCATTGCATAGATTGAGAATTCATGAAATTTCAGGATCCGTGATAATAATACAAGAATTTTCCAAATATTTTCAGAATCAGTTCCGCCTCGGAGACTTCCTTTATGACCCACTGTTGATAGAAATCCACAGTGAAGGCTTTCAAGTCGCTTTTCTGAGGGTCTATTATACGAGATATTGCAGAGAACGTACTAAAATATCTAAAAGGCTAAGACCCTTTTAGTTCACCGCTGTCGAGTAACAGTTAGCACGTCTGACTGGAACGAGTGGGTCCGGGTTCAAGTCCTGGTTTTCTCCGGGGTTTTCCCTCAACCAAGCGAAGCAGAATTGCTAAGTAACTTTCGGCTTTGGACCTCGGACTCATTTCATCATAATTAATTCACATATCAGCATCATCATCATCCATATCATAGCCTGAGTTAAGAGCACGATGCGGCGTGCAGTATTTGTACAGTAGCGCGGACATTCGGCTATCCAATCATTCACAGAATAGAGTGGTAAGCACAATAAGCCTCAGGCTGCAGTGTAAGCCTTCGGGACCCTCCTCCGTACGAGAGAGAGAGAGAGAGAGAGAGAGAGAAGCCCCTTTTAGCTCAAAATTCTCTAGAGTTCCCCTTCTTTGCAGTGGGCACATGATGCTTGTAGTCCAGTCTTTCGGAAGATTTTCGTTCATTCGGATATGGTCAGTTAATTCATTTATTTAAGACATCCATTTCTTCCATTCTTAAAAAATTATTCTGTTGTATATTTTCAGACCAAGGAGACCGTTATATATATTTGTTTTTAATTTTCTACTTGTACCTTATGTGGGAAATGCACTGGTTCAATGTGATTTTCATTATCTCCTAGACGCAAAGATGTCTAATTTATTATTCGTTTAACCCTTTCCAGCCCAAATTAAATTGAAAATTAAAAAAAATATTTTGACATGAAGGAGAAACGCTGCCCGATAGTGTTTTGTTTCGGGATTTCAGGGGTGCCAGCTATCTTAAAAATAACTAAGAATATGGCTATGATAACATATGGAGTCATTTGGGATTTTACATGCATTCTCAGAGCAGGTAAAGTGTATGATGCCATATGGAATCATTGGGCTGGAAAGGGTTAACAGTCGATTAGAATGTTATTACCCGTGGCAGAAATTGGAACACATCTGTGTACTTTACATATTCGTCCGTCCCCCCGACAATGCTTCCTACCAATGAAAGATGATGTAGTGTATACAGACAGGGGTAAAATGGATCCGGGTGATTTGCCACAAAACCCGAACAGGTAAAGATAGTTATAAGATCGAAATATGTTAATTATCACAAAACCGCTGCGGTAAATTTCGTGGTTGGTACCTGTGTCGATCAAGTTGCTTATGTTTCGTATCAGTGTCTGTTCTACCCTGCTTAGTGATGGCAGTGCATTTGACTTACAGTTAAAAAAGTAAACAACTTTTAGTGATCAACAATTTTAAATTTTATGTTAATTATATGTCTAAAAGTAACAAACATACATGGCGGTGTGCCCAAAGAAGCTGCAGAGCGAAGGTTTACACAACAGGGATAACTGAAGAAATATGTGACATGGATAAGTGTGACTTTACTCATAATCATACGAGCACAGCCTAGGTAAAATTAAATCGACAAGAAATAAGCAATACTTGCAAAAGAAAAGCAATAGAGAACTTATCCGAAAACCTTAACAAATCATTCGTGTTGAATTGGCAAATCATGACAATGAACATGAGTTGACAACAGCGGATCTTGAACTTATTAGGCGAAATATTCATTTTCCCAGATCAGCTGTACATCCCGCATTGCCTAAAACAAGACGAGAGGTCCAAGAAGTGCTGGAAACAATGACCGTAAAGACAAATAGAGGCGAAGATTTTATTCTTGAAAACGACTTAGAAAGTGAGTTTCTGTACAGTACAAACTGGTAGGAAAAATGTACCGGAAAGTTGTATGCCTCTGTGGTATCACATATGCCTTTGTGACAATCCACATATCTCACACTGACCCAACCGCAACTTTGTGGCAATTCACTGTTCCCGGGGGTAATAACATTCTGGTCGGTTATATGTAGCTATGTACTCGTTCGTATGTTTAGTCAACAGTCCGAAGACTGTAACGTTCCAAAATACTTCCTCCACATCTTCCATACATACTTTATTTTTCTTGTCACGGATTACCCCTGCATTTCTTTCTTGAATAATTTCAGGGTAATAACAGCCATAATTATCCAGAAATATTACATTGTGCGGTAGTTTTTCACGACAGCAAATAGAGATTAATTTTTTCCTCGGTTGTCGCTAACAAGCAAATACTTCAAAAGGTACAATGTTATTATTGCATGGAGAGACGAAATACAATGTAATAATAATACTGATAATGATGATGATGATAATAATAATAATAATAATATAATAATAATAATAATAATAATAATAATAATAATAATAATCACACTGATATTTTACGTTGAAGGAAAAAGTCCGAGAAGGTTTTGAAACACAAGGATCAAATAAAAGTGATAAACTGCGACTGTAACAAGAATCATATCAAGGAGGAGAAGTGGGCTATTTTACGACGCTCTATCAACATCTTAGGTTATTTAGCGTCTGAATGAGATGAAGGTGATAATGCCGGTGAAATGAGTCCGAGGGCCAGCACCGAAAGTTACCAAGCATTTGGGGTGAGGGAAAACACCGGAAGAAACCTCAACCAGGTAATTTGTCCCGACTGGGATTCGAACCCGGGCCACCTGGTTTCGCGGCCAGACGCGCTAACCGTTACTCCACAGGTGTGGACCGAATCATATCAATACCAGTACTTACTTTAAAAATAAAAATGCGATAATCACTTCAAAACTTCCAAAAAGAGGTCGCCAGGGGACACAGCATCACAACAGCACAAAAAATCCTAAACACCGCATATATTAAAACATTACTCGTATTATTTACGTAGTATTATTTGTAAAAGTTTATTTTTAACAACTATTCAACAGAAAGATGCACATCCAGGCATTTCAAATACGCTCATGTTCTAGATCTATGGACATAATACTCCTCTTGACATGAGTGAGATCAGCGGAGTTGCTCAGGTGGCAGCCGCGTTTGCTTGCTGATCCGGAGCTGCGCTCGGGTGTGGGTTCGATTCCCGCTTGGACTGATTACTTGGCTGATTTTTTGCGAGGTTTTCCTCAACCGTAAGGCCATGTCAGGTAATGTATGGCGAATCCTCAGCCTCATCTCGCTATAACAAATTCCACCTACACTAAATAGCTTAGTAATTGACACAGCGTCGTTAGATAACGATCTAAAAGTATGAGTGAAATAATAAAAATACAAAATAATATATACTTAGATAAGTTCTTATGGATGTCAAAAGTTCTGTTATGCTGGCTGATAATTCTCATTACTTCCTCGTCATGTAACGATATTAGTTGTAACTTGTGATGTTGAGATGATTTGACGAAGATGAAAACGATGACTGTGGGTGTTGTTGGTGGTAATGAATTTAATGTTAGTTTGGTGGTATGTTTAACATGTTGTTCCGTTGCTCTCAGGTATGTCATTTGTTTCCGTTGTTTCAACACTTTGACATATCACACACTCGACCTGCCTGTAAGCTATACTTACCGCAAAAGTAGATAAGAATTTCTACTGACAAGCATTATCACGCATTTTCCGTGTATGACTAAGCACATTATTTTCTGCAGTTTTAAGTAGTTTAAGTTCTCAAGCGTGAAGAGTCTGATAAATAAATTCTAGAGTATTGATTTGCAAATTATGGTGTGAGTCAGTATCTATGAAGGCTATTGACACACTATTACGTGGTTGGTTTTAACCTAGATCTGAATACATGTTAACCCCGAGATATACGTACAACTTCCAATTGTATACAGTATTACAATGCAGAACATTTTACAGTTAGAGATTTTTAAAGAAATGCTCATTTTCAGCATCCCTTGATACCATAAAGGAGATGAACATTCCCGAAAACTTAGCTTATGTATGAAGTTTGGGTAATTTCATAGAAGACGGGCACTTGGTTGAATATAGTAAGTATTACCAACTTCTTTATTTCAGAGTTAAATGTTAGTGATCTTTTAGTGACTTTTACATGTTAGTTCTAGGTTTTTTGTACTAGGTGTCATCGTGATTTTCTTTTAATTTTATTGGTTATAGTTGTCATTTGTTCTAGAATTTTCGTTAATTTTGAATGGATAATGACGTTATCAGTTGTTCTTGGTTGTTTGGCGTGAGTGGTGTTATGTTGTGTCTGATGGCTAAAGCTATTGAAAGTTTCTCATTTTATGATTTTTGTGATTTTCTTTCGATTTGATTGGTTGTAGTTGTCATTTATTCTAGAATTTTCATTAATTTTGAATGGATAACGACGTTGTCCTGTTGTTCTTGGTTGTTTGACGTGAGTGGTGTTACATTGTAGATTTGTCTGCATTTGTCGAATGCGCATCATCATGCTTACGAAAAGGCACTTTTCAGTGCCAATAATTTATTTTGTGTGCACAAGAGGGAAAGGAAGGAAACCGTGTTCTGAAATTTATCTATTAAATTTTGTGTCGATTTTCGTTTAGTTCTTTCGCTGGTGAAGAAGGATTGTGTTGAATATTGAGAAGAAAACTGTTTTTCTGTGGTTTAAAGGAATTATTTACTGAATTTTCTGTAGAAGTTAAGGTGTAATAAGTGTTCGAAGAGAATTTCATTTAGTGTAAACACGTGGTTTATTTATGCAAAGTTGACTGTACGACAAAGTGTTGGTTTAGGTCTTTGTTGCCTGCATGGTTTAAGGTTAGTTTGCCTTAAAGCCTGTGTCATTTATACTGGAAGTGAAAAGGTTGTCGTTGAAGACGTCGATGAGAATTGAATTTTATTTGATAAGATGATAAATTATTATGTTTTGTTTTGTGTTTTAGTGATTTTTGGGGGTAAAGTGCGGACGAAAACTACCAGAAAAGTACTACCAACTATGAAGTTCGAATGCCACGAAACGCCAAAAAAAATCAAAGGCGAAAATATTATATTTTCATTTTTTGGAGGGCTTGTTCTTTAAAAATATGAATATATATTTCATTTTTCATCTTTGATTTTGCGATGTTTGGTGACATTTGAAAGTCATAGTTGGCAGAACGTTTTTGGTAGTTTTCGTCAGCCATGTTGGATTTTGCCCGTCTTCTAGGAAATTACCGAAGTTTGTATATTATTTATGTGTATATAAATATTTCACGGTAATACTCGGCGTTATTTCGCTAGCCATTAATTCCGTCGTTGTGGTCATCAACAGCACCGTGTCTACGAATATAACAGAGCGTTTCGGTTCCTGAAAACATCTATTTCGAGCCTCGGTCATAACAAAGATTACAACACCTTATAAAGATAAAAAAGATCACGAAAATTCTGCATGAAATTCTACATCTAATGTGTGGCTAAAGCATACAGAAGGTACGAAATTTTACTTGCCTTCCATTATGATGGTTATAGTTTTACTAAGTATCTCATAGACAAGGGACGCAAGATTATGATTTTTCTGCAATTAACGAAGTTATCATGCTACACCGCGACAAGAGGGATAACATGCAACAAGGGTTAAAATTCCGAGTAACAACTGTAACCACAATTCTTTCTTTAAATTTAGGGGACAACAAATAGTAGAGAACCAGAAATTAGCAAAACTACTTCCTGTACTACACATCAAAAACAGTAGCTTCTGCAAAAATTACATTACAGATAACAAAAAGCAGGAGAAATTCAAGACCCAGAACCCTGATCATTAGCACAATAACACACAATGGACTAATCAATCAACTAATCTGTTGGAAACACGTACGAAAAAAAGACGTAAACATTTAATGACGCTTTTTTCTTGGTAAGGTAATCAGTATCGATGAGATAAGATTATCTGCTAGTGAAATTATGTTAGCATCACCAAATTAAGAAAGTAATATTAAAAAAAAATCTGTGATAGCACGTCTGCCTTCAGACTAGCCGTCCCGGGTTCGATTCCCGGCGGGGTCAGATATTTTCATGTAAAATTTCTATCTCGGGACAAGGAGAGATGGCGGTGCACAACTTCTAACCACCAATATGATTTACCCAAATCTTTCCGCAGTGCATATGAAGAGAAGGTATATGTCACTGTTGACAGTGATTCGTTCGTCGGATGGGGACGTTAAGCCTGGCGACCTTTTTGGTGCTATTCGACAGGAGTAGGCTACGTGCGGGCACTGGGTTTTCCCTTCTCCCTTGTTCATCATCACCATCATCATCCCCACCCATTCCTACACTACACTTACACGAACACTTACACATACACTCACACTAGTACACGACATAACTCTTCACAGATACACATCATGTACAGCGTGGCCCGCCGAAGTGGTGTACAAATCGAAAATGGGTCATAGTCCTGCCACCTATCCGCAATTTGTGGACCCCGAATCACACAAGTGAAGTGAGCAGGCATTGGAGACACACACACACACACACATTTAAAAAAAACAAATAAACACAAACTGAATCAAATTTGGTAGAGTAATGTAATCTTTGAAGTTTCACACTTCTCAGAAAGTCTACACACCATATTGTCACTTATATGACATTGAAAAAACTAGTTTTATCTTGCAAATTCATCGGACTCTACAACCTGTGATGGTCTAGTCATATCACTCTGTGCCAGGAAAGGACAAGAGGCGAATCCAGAAGTGCATTATAGAGTGTTAGTTGAAAGGCCGGGGGAAAAAGACCTTTGGGGAGGCCGAGACGTAGATGGGAGGATAATATTAAAATGGATTTGGGGAGGTAGGATATGATGGTAGAGACTGGATTAACCGATGGAGGACTTGCATGAGGACGGCAATAAACCTTCGGGTTCCTTAAAAGCCATTTGTAAGTATAATCTTTGAAACGATGCATCGCGTTGATAGGAACAGACTTCTCTTCTTTATTGCTTTGATTAGACACTATCGTGGTTGTGGGCGGAGAAATGACCTCCAATTCAGGAACAGAGTTTCTTCATGAATATAAATCTGTGACCCGAGACTTGCGGATTCAATTTCTTCAGAAAGGGGTTTCACTAAGGATTGATAATGTTAAACAACAGTCGCCTTCGGCCTGTTAGAACTCATCAATTTCGGAACCAATGACAAATAAGGTAAGCCACTAAGTCAGGGAAGACGATTTTGTACCAAAACTTCGAAGTATAAAATATGGGCACAGTTTATTAAAATGTTAGAAGCGTTAACTTTTATTTCAACTTATTTTTTATTTCGAATACCTGCAAGCAACAAAGATTCACATAGTGTGTATGTGTCAATTCTCGTCTTATCTGCGAGTTATATCTCTGTCTCTTTTTCAGGTAATTCAGTCACTTGAAACGCTCTTACTTGAAAACTCCAGAATATGTTATATCAAAAAAGTCCTGAATAATCTCCTATCTTATTATTTTCAATTATAATTCCGATTTCAGTTAATTGACAATGGGGGATACTTCATATATGATTATATTATTATCAGTCGGATTGTTTTCTTTCTTTGATAAGCACACAAATTCATCATGTTTATTCCTTCCGAAAGCCTTACCAATCAATATACAGCAAGCATGGACGCTTTTCAACCGGTGAAAAATGTTGCGCAGTAATTTAACACACAAACGGCAGATTTACTCATACTAGTCATGGATATTCTATACTTTCATTTGGTCTCTCATTTTATCCTGAGTACTACACCGAATGAATGTATTTTATTGTTTCCAATCTCAGAAGTTTGAAATGGGCAGGGCATGTAGCACGTATGGGGGAATCCAGAAATACATATAGTGTGTTAGTTGGGAGGCCGGAGGCAAAAAGACCTTTGGGGGGGCCGAGACGTATATGGGAGGATAATATTAAAATGGATTTGAGGGAGGTGAGATATGATGATAGAGACTGGATTAATCTTGCACAGGATAGGGACCGATGGCGGGCTTATGTGAGGGCGGCAGTGAACCTGCGGGTTCCTTAAAAGCCATTTGTAAGTAAGTTAGTTTCCAATCTATCGAACAATCAAAATATTCGACACTTCTATGCGCGAAAAGTGTATATAGTATTACCATAGCTTTATTAGAGAACGATCAACTGATTCGTGAAAGTTCAGATTAGGAAGTAGGTATGAGAAACAATGAGCAATTAACATTATTGTACTTCTCTTCTTGTAAATTTTGTTATTGGTGAAACATGTTATTTCTGAAACGCTGTCATGAACGCTAAATAAAATATATATACTCTACATTGCACATACGTTAAAAAAACTAAGTATGTACCGGTACTAAAATTTATTATTATTATTATTATTATTATTATTATTATTATTATTATTATCCCAAAGTTTGAGATAGGCAGGGTATATAGTACGTATGGGTGAATTCAGAAAAGCGTATAGAGTGTTATTTGGAAGACCTTTGGGGAGGCCGAGAGGCAGATGGAAGGATAGGCCTAATATTAAAATGAATTTGAGGTAAGTGGAATATAATGATAGGAACTGAATTAATTTTGCTCAGGATAGGGACCGATGGCGTGCTTGAGGATGGCAATGAACCTTAGAGTTCCTTAAAAGTAAGTATTATTATTATTATTATTATTATTATTAACTTATTATTATTATTATTATTATTATTATTATTATTATTATTATTAAAATTAGGCGGATTTCACCCAATACTCGTGTTTTTTTTACTTCTAACACCCCCCAACCCTCAGCAAAGTAATCTGCCTTCACTTTCTTCTTCTCTCTTCAGACTTCTCTTTCGTGGTTAAAAGTTTGACCTGACCAGTGGTGGTTCCTTTTAATACTCTCTTCACCCAGCTGACACAAACTCTCCAAGCATCACTTCTCGATTGAATAATATTTTCAAATTAAAGCCTCATAAGTGGTGCCTTGCTGGTAGGCCTACCACTTGCGAGGTTCAGACCTATCTTCGGACAGTTGGCTAAACAACCATCACTCTTTCATTCTTTCAAATACTTCGTAACGTTGTAAATAATTGCCCTAACATTGCTATCGCAGTTCAATGATCTGCCAGCAACACTAGACTTCATTCTCACCCTTAATTGAGATTTAATTAAAAATAAATTAATTAGGGATAAAACATTTTCAGAACTTAGATTTCAAAGGCAGTTGAAAGGAAATTTTAAAGAAATGAAAAGAAATTAGTTTACAAAAATAATTATTTAAAATCAAGATTTCGAAAATAAATAGGCAATTGAAAATACTAAACATATACGAAGATGGATAAGAGCTAGTTTGACAGGAAATGAAAAACTCAGCTTCAACCTGTAATTTATAATTATTCAGAATCACAAAATACAGTACTGTGTAAAACCCTAGATCATATATGTAACAGATATGTCGGGGTTATAGGCTTTGAGGTTAACAACTTTTGTCAGGTTTACTACGCTGCTTACATAAGGAGTCACGTCATAATACCCATTTGAATTGCATTAGCGACTGTGCTGCCATCTCGTGTTCGTTTACAGCGGACGGGTGGCGATCCTGGCGGTTGTTCTCTTCAAAGTGCTGCCGATTTTAACGTAGCGAGGAGTTATCTGTTACATATATGATCTAGGGTAAAACGTACTTGATGCAAGACGATCTGGAACACAACTGATCCCCACCACCATATCCTGCGCAATACCTATAAGTGGTCTGTGGCGCAGGTTCTTTTTTATCTTGTATACCTATGTATAACACCAATTAATATTTTTGTATCACGGATTCTGAAAATGTATAGTTGCATAAAGATTTCGAAGTAAATATTTTGCAAGATCATAACTTCATAACATTTCATCTACAAGGCCTACTTCATATAATGAGAAAGAAAGAAGAAAAGTACTAAATCATTACTCGGAATATGTACTCGTACAATAGAGATCTTGTTATCAGCTCTTGAGATTCACATAGCCGAGTTTCACGGACACCTGGATCTGATGCATGATCTGCCGTGGCATTCCATGCGCCATACATGCAGCGTGTGAAAGGCAATGGAGAAGCGCATGATCCTGTCACCATTATGTGATGATAGAGACTGTCACGTGCCGATACAGGCGGAAAAAAAAACAGCAGCGGAACGCTATACTTGCTCTAGTCCTGGCCTTGCTTTACATGAATGTGGGGCTGCTTGTGCAGCTGAAATTTTTATTCAAAGGCGATGACTTAGCACCATTAGGCAGCTCCATCATTATTATTGGAATTTCTATACAATTCACAACATTCTCGGAATTGTTGCAACATCCTAGAAAATATGCAATTCTGCATACTTGAAGAATACTGTATCAATTAAAATTTCTTGCCGTGAAAGAAAGAAGGAACACACTAAAGGAAAGAAAGAAACGCTAAATTAAAAATCCTTGGCTTGAAGTTGACACATTCTTTCTCATACGTTTAAGCATTTCGCAAAAATAATAAATTCTTTTACTATTGCCGATTATATTGTTTGTTTATAGTGTAACTGATCTATAGTTCAAAAGACAGACATAAATTGAATAATCTACTGTTCTATACAGAGTGATTCAAAAGGTAAGATCGACCGGTGAGGAGATGATTCAGGGCGACATTTAGAGAGGGAAAGTCCTTTGTCAGTTTTATTTATTTGTATTCAGTGTTACAACAGGTCAAACAGTTAATTCACATCTTATGCTACAGTAAATACTAATTTAACGTCATTTGTTTTGATCTAGGTTTGTTTACAAAGCATGATTTCCAACATTTATGAAATGACAATGGAGCATGCGCATTAATGAAGCTGCAACAGACATCAGACTACGAAACGGACAGCGCAGTAAGAGAACGCGCCCAGGCATGTTTGCGTGCAAACGGAGGAAATTTTGAACAGCTTCTACAAAAAAAAGTATTAAAAATTAGTAATTATTGTAAGTCACCTTAATTGTGAGTAAATGGTTGATCTGTTGTAACTCTGAAACAGTTGCAAATAAATATGTTATGTTTTATTTAACGACGCTCGCAACTGCAGAGGTTATATCAGCGTCGCCGAATGTGCCGGAATTTTGTCCCGCAGGAGTTCTTTTACATGCCAGTAAATCTACTGACATGAGCCTGTCGCATTTAAGCACACTTCAATGCCATCGACCTGGCCCGGGATCGAACCCGCAACCTTGGGCATAAAAGGCCAGCGCTATACCAACTCGCCAACCAGTGCAAATAAATAAATAAAACTGACAAAGGGCTTTCCTGCTCTATATGTCGTCCTGAATAATCTCCTCACTGGTTGACCTTACTTTTTGAATCACTCGTATAAGATGATAATTTTTTTTTCTCCATTCCATACATGCATAATCCAAAACAGATAACTGACTTAATTCACAAAGATTTTCTGTTTAATTTAAGTAGATACATGTAAACGTGATCAAGGATGAGAATGGTGACTTGCTTGCAGACGCCCATTCAATCCTGAACAGATGGAAAAAATATTTTAGGTAACTACTGAATATACATAGGCCAAATAGAAATGATTGGGACGAAATTTAAATACAAACTGCTGAGCCATTTATACCCGAAACCACACTTTCTGAAGTCGAAATTGCGATAGAAAATCTGAAAAATTATTACAAGTCTCCAGGTATCGATCAAATTCCAGCAGAATTAATACAAGAGGGTGGAAGCGCATTATCTAACGAAATTTATAAGCTTGTACTTGCTATTTGGGAAAAGGAAATTGTACCAGAACAATGGAAGGAGTCCATAATCGTACCTATCTTTAAGAAGGGGGACAAGACTAACTGTAGTAACTTTCGAGGAATATCACTTTTGTTGACGTCGTACAAAATTTTCTCCAATATTCTTTTGAGAAGATGAAATTATTGGGGATCATCAGTGTGGTTTTAGGCGTAATAGATCAACTTCTGACCAGATATTTTGTATTCGACAGATAATGGAGAAAAAATGGGAGTATAAGAGTACAGTTATTCATAGATTTCAAAAAGGCATATGACTCGGTTAAGAGAGAAGTTTTATATGATATTCTTATTGAATTTGGTATTCCCAAGAAACTAGTTCGATTAATTAAAATGTGTCTCAGTGAAACGTACAGCATAGTTCGTATAGGTCAGTTTGTCAGATGCCTTTCCAATTCACTGTGGGCTAAAGCAAGGAGATGCACTATCACCTTTACTTTTTAACTTTGCTCTAGAGTATGCCATTAGGAAAGTCCAGGATAACAGAGAGGGTTTGGAATTGAACGGATTACATCAGCTGCTTGTCTATGAGGATGACGTGAATATGTTAGGAGGAAATCCACAAACGATTAGGGAAAACAAGGGAATTTTACTGGAAGCAAGTAAAGAGATAGGTTTAGAAGTAAATCCCGAAAAGACAAAGTATATGATTATGTCTCGTGACGAGAATATTGTACGAAATGGAAATATAAAAATTGGAAATTTATCTTTTGAAGAGGTGGAGATGTTCAAATATCTTGGAGCAACAGTAACAAATATAAATGATACTCGGAAGGAAATTAAACACAGAATAAATATGTGAAATGCCTGTTATTATTCAGTTGAGAATCTTTTAACATCCAGTCTGCTGTCAAAAAATCTGAAAGTTAGAATTTATAAAACAGTTATATTACCGGTTGTTCTTTATGGTTGTGAAACTTGGACTCTCATTTTGAGAGAGGAACAGACATTACGGGTGTTTCAGAATAAGGTTCTTAGAAAAGGGGCTAAGAGCGATGGAATTAGAGGAGAATGGAGGAAGTTACATAACGCAGAACTGCACGCATTGCATTCTTCACCTGACATAATTAGGAACATTAAATCCAGACGTTTGAGATGGACAGGGCATGTAGCACGTATGGACGAATTCAGATAGTCTATGCATATAGAGTGTTAGTTGGGAGGCCAGAGGAAATAAGACCTTTGGGGAGGCCGAGACGTAGATGGGAAGATAATATTAAAATGGATTTGAGGGCGGTGGGATATGATAGAGAATGGATTAATCTTGCTCAGGATAGAGACCAATGGCGGGTTTATGTGAGGGCGGCAATGAACCTTCGGGTTCCTTAAAAACCAGTAAGTTAGTTGGTTAGATACATGTAATTATTTTGCACAGATTTGTATTAAGATATTTATTGTTATCACTTTTAATATTATTTTCCTACTTCAAATTTGGATCTAGAAGTGACAAGTGTATATAGCTAGCCTACTAGTGATAAGTTATAATCATTACTTGGCAGCACGTGACAAGGAGTCATGTAAAGATGGCTAATCCTTTCAGGAGAAACTATTCCGAATGTTTCTGCCGTCTTACCTCATATACTTGAAACGTGCAGATTACATATCCAAAATCGGTGTGTGCAAATTACATGTGTGTAAATTACCTTCTTTTAGGTCAGTTTACCCCCCCCCCCCGGCGTTGGAAGTACTTGATAGGTTCATCTGCTTTAAACCTTCCCTTGTGTCTTGCTAAACTCAGACAATAGGCGCCGACTGCCTGTTTGTAGACAAACTGCTTCTGCGCACTCAAACACGGTAAAGCTCGACGATAAAGAAAATTATACATCGCACGGCTTATCGTAAGTAGCGTGCTGGCTTAGTACTGAAATGTGGGCTTCGATACGCAAAACCGACTACTTGGATTAAATTCCCCAAATAAATGACGGCACGATAATTTTGAATGGCATATTTCAGCTTCCTTCTAACGTTCTTGTCAACAAATTCATAATAATCGTGTAATCATCGACGCTGAATAATTTCTGCTGTTAAAAAGTGTCGTTAAATATAGAAAGTAAATATATTTAATATGAATTGAGAATTACATTCAGTTTATCCATTATGGTTAGCTTTCGCTTTCAGTACAAATCCACTGGCTCCTAAATATCAGACCATCCCAATATACGATACACCTACTTCCACGCCATCAAACCATTAAGCTAACAAAAGAGAAAAATGACGTAGTTTGTCTTACTTGCATGCAACCAAATGTGAATGCACAAATGTTGCGACACGTGTACTATGTGCCATGTTTACAAAACACCAACCTTTCTCGTGAGAACGATCGTTACTGAAAGTTAAAATTTAGTTTGCTGTCCTCCGATATCTATTGGTTACCATGCATTGACATTCGATCCGATGCTTACACGTTCATGCCCGGCCCCCAAGGCAATGATTTTTTTAAGAATAATTCTTAGCATCTATCTTCAGAAAGTAAGTGAAGCCATTGGATGTCGTGCCCCTAAATGAAAGAGTTTGACAAAATTATCGTCCATTTCCCTAACAAACTTTTCAATTTTCTAGACATACTCTATACAAATCCTGTAAGAATGTAATGGTCTCGGAGCAGGATAAAAAAAAAGTTTTTAGCAACGTTGCGAAAATTCGAGGGCGAAAATGGGTTAAAAACGTTAGGTACTCGACGCTATAAAAAAGATAGAATAGGTCCATCGCAACTGAAGAGTTTAGGTCTAACCTAAACTACGTCTGTCTAGAATCTAGGTCTAATTTACCAATCTAAACCATGGTTATACACCGTAATATATCAATAATTAACATTCTGTATGAGAAGTAGTCTACTTAAACTAGTTCATCATATGATGACGCAGAATATCTGCACGGAAATATCATATGTACTTCGGTACATCATAATAATATATAGTTAGATGAGACCTCACCGAATATTTCGGTCACTGGCCGCTACTGATTTGTGGTGGATGAAGCCCAGGCAGTGAGCGTTTTTCTCGGAGTTATCCCACTTCTCCATCTTCTTTCCTCCAATACACGCCACAATTTCCCTTTCATTGAAAAAATAGGGCATCTCCTGTGTTTCCGTGACGCCGAATCGATCGTTCGAATCCTCGCGGTTTGTCCAAAGATTAGTAGTGGCAATGCTGGTGGATTCTAGACTACTTCCAGATTTGCTTTAGAGGCACTAGATCCGCCAGGATCTTATTCCTGACGAAGATATAACTCGTATAGATGTATGAGATACGACAGACCATCATCAGCGGTATGCGAATTTGATGGCTAAGGAGAAATACATTGTATAACGTACAGTATAGTGGAACCGGCTTAACCGAGTAGCATAGCCTACTTGGGCTGAAGTGTTTGATCACAATATTACTACTGAGAAGACAATCGCTTGAGTAAAGTTCGAGTAATTGTCACTTTTCGTTACTTTTATAGTAAAAATCGTTACATTTTAAATGCATGCTTTCCAGATAAATTGGCTGTTACGTTGAATGGAAACACATTCCTTAAACAGTTGAGCAGAAAAGACTTAAAATAAAATGTCAGATAGTCATGAAGTCGAACACATTACAGACAGAATGCAAGTCGAAAAATACTCTTTCGATATCATACATGCTGAAAACATGTATGAAAACTCGAAATTTGTACTTTTGTAACATCGCAATACTCTTCAGAAAGTAACGAAGAGCATATACATTTATAAATCTCTTACAGTAATAAAGATATACATCAAGTACAAAGAAAAAATAACTAGTTTAAACCAGTGAGAGCTGTTCTTTATCAAATCTATTGTCAACATCATTAGCTGATCTAAATAAAGCTGACGTTGTTCGGTAGATACACCTTTGAGTACATGCTACGTTATCTAACGTCATTAGAAATAACAAACAAGTCTTAAAATCCTGTACCTAATTCAGTGTTTGTTAAAGATCTAAAGCGGCAAAAAAAAGTAAGTGAATCAATTTGAACAATGCTGTTAATAAAGGCAGATTTCACTCGTATCCTTCGTGAATTACGATGAAGATATGTGGAAGTACAGTTCATAAAATTGACGAAGAAAGTGTTTATTCGAAAGTCCTGGTAGGAGTCACGAGCATATTAATATAAAATACTTAGTAATTTTCTTCAATCGTGCCAAAAGTCACGAGCATATTAACAGAAAACAAAAATTCTCTACAGCCTTGCTAAATTTATAATTGCATAGTAAGAGAAAATATAAATTCTTGAGAATAGTGCCAAAATTCATGAGCATATTAATATAAAATGGATGAGTACATTTCTGAGAGTCTTAACAAAAGTCATAAGTATATTAACAGAAAATCGTAATTTTAGAGAGTGGTGCCAAAAGTCATTAAAAAAACAGGAATTCAAAAGAGTCGTGCCAAAAAGTCATGAGCATGTTATTAAAAAACAGAACTTCTGGAGATTCGTGGCAAAAGTCATGAGCATATTAACAGAAAAAAAAATTCTTGAGAGTCGTCTCAAAAAATCAGAAACATATTGACAGAAAATACAAATTCTCGAGAGTCGCGCCAAAAGTCGTGACCATGAGCGTATAAATAAATAGAAATTCTCGAGAGTCGTGCCACAGTAATGAACTCATGAACATAATTAACAGAAAAAAGAAATTTTGAGATTCGTGCCAAAAGTAATAAATATATTGGTAGAAAACAAAAATTCTCGAGTCGTGCCAAAAATCATAAACATATTAGGTTAAAAAACAAAAATGTTCAAGAGTCGTACCAAAATTCATAAGCATGTTAACAGAAAACAGAAATTCTCAAGAATCGTGTCAAAAGTCATGAGCACATTCAACATAAAACACAAATTCCCGAGAGTCGTCATAAAAAAAACATGAGTAGCTATATTATTAATAGGAAGTAGTAATGCCTACCAAAATTACAACCACATTAATAGAATATAGAAATTGTGCAGAGTAGTGCCAGAAGTCACGAACATACTGATATAAAATAGAATTCTCGACCGTCGCACCAAAAGTTATGAGCACATTAATAGAAAACAGATATTTTTGAAAGAGTGTAAAAATCATGAAAATACTAATCGAGTCATGTGCATATTAATAGGAAACTTAATTTTCGAATCCTGTCAAAAGTCATGAATGTAACAATAGAAAACAGGAATTCTGGAGAGTTGCCTGTGATGAATGAGCATATTAACAAAGAAAGATAAGAATTTGCTAGAGTCACGCCTAGTCATGAACGTAGGCCTATTATTAACACAGGGAACATGTGCTATACAACAAGAGAATAATGTTATCTTCCTCGTCTTATCCGTGAAATTATCATTCTGATCGACATTTTTTATTCACCTTATCAAAATTCATAAAATGCTCTTGCGGTAAAAACACATTCAGACATCAACACTCCCCAGTGGACGTACCTACTGATCTCGATAGTGACCTCACTTCTGATCATTAGGACCCGGAAGATTACGCCCTAAAATCCAACTAAACTTCTAAGATATCTTAAAAATATGCCAATAAATATGAACTTTCTTTTCAACAAAATTAAGTTCCCTCTAAAATTACAAATGCTATGTCAGTATAAACTTAATAATAATCCTTGAAGTTGAAGCAAAAATGCTCTCAAAACCTAAAATTATGGATGGTTTTGTAGGTCAACGAACACTCGTCTGAGCCTTTAAAGTTAAGGAACTGCGTTTGTTAACTCTCAAAATGGTTTTGTAGGCTATATTGAAAAATGTCATTCCATGTTACACTATGTTGTTGGGATGTATGTATGTTCCACAAAGATCAGTCTTTCGGTATAATACACAATTTATCTTCTAGAATGTCTCAAATTTATCTCTCCTTCCGCAAAGGACCCGTTGGGTGTATGTTGCCCTGTGAAGTCCCAAGTGGTGGCTATACCACATTTAGAGCACTGTTAGATTTATCGCTGCAACACAGACGTAAAATAAAAAGAAAACTTGACTACTTTTAATATCCATCATAAAGCACACTTACAAATATTTCTAACAATAATATATATTAACAAGTGGATTATCAGGGTGGGGTGTTAAAGCATGTTGGACAGCGATAAAAACACTTAGCATATTTGATTATAAAAGGAAAGTAAATGTGTACTTTTGTATAATATTTGTTAATATAAAAGAATACTAGCAATAAAAACATAATTATAAATTATGAAAATTTAGAGTTATATTGAAATTATAATTTTACTGTGACTTTCAGCTAGTCACTCACCATTTATCAGTTCCATACAATCTTCCAAGCTTCACTGGGAACAATAATAAACTACCAATTCATAGCGGATACATTTTAAAATCGTAAGTCTGTTTTCAATAAGATAAACAAATATTTGATATTTGCTATGATGAAATCCAATATCGTTAAAACTGTCTCATAGGAGTAACCTAAATAAAATTTCCTTCAAATATTGCTGCATTGTAGATTATCCTACCTGGTTGAGGGAATAAACTAGCATACCATTTGAAGTTGTTAATAACATAATGAGTAAGCACACTTAACTTGACATCCATGAAATTACGTGAACTAGAACACTCATCGTTACATGCGAAAATTGTGTAACGATAACAGTGTAAGAATTATTTCTTTAGCTGTCGTTACGTGTGAAAAGTGAGTGACGATAACAGTGCAAGAATTATTTATTTAGATTTCCATTAAAAGAACCTTAATGTTATTGTTGTGAGTCTAGGATACCCTAACTCACAAACAAAACAAACAGTGTCATTCTCATTATATTTTCCTCATTGGTATAGTATATACTCTACGTTAACAGTTCTTTTATATAAAATGCCGAATTGTCAAGATTGTATTCTTCATTGTTTTTCTTCTCTCCATTTCACAAGTCATTCTCTCTGATTCCCCTTGTCGCCCATAGTTTGAAACAGAAATCAGTCTTATCATTTATTGCTACCATCGATTCTGTGTACAGTCCTGTAGATAATGGTTTTGAAGAGTCCTCATTCGACTGGTATTTCCGCGTTTTAGAACGAACGTAATAATGAAATGGAAAAAAATTACAACTTGTGATACTTGAGCCACTTTTTGTTGTCCCTCCTAAACAGTAACTCGGTATTTATGGACTTCTTACGCTGTTTCTTAATCGGCTACGTTTACATTAATTGACTTTTGCAAGTATTCGTGTATACGAATAAGGGATTTGAATCGCAATTCTGAAGATGCCAGTTGTTACCTTGAATTAAATACATTTCCGGTCATAAGCATAAAATTGTTTCATTTTGAAGTAGGCCTACATATTACGAGGATTATTTCATAAATAATGCACACAATTTTTTTTTACTCACACGTTTTTTACAGTATCTCTTTACAATCCTTCTATATATTGTCCCTGCTTCTCAGTGACTTAATCACAACGTCTGGGGTCCACACCTGTGGAGTAACGGTTAGCACGTCTGGCCGCGAAACCAGGTGGCCCGTATTCGATTCCCGATCGGAGCAAGTTACCTGGTTGAGGTTTTTCCGGGGTTTTCCCTCAACCCAATATGAGCAAGTGCTGGGTAACTTTCGGTGCTGTACCCCGGAGTCATCTCACCGGCATTATCACCTTCATCTCATTCAGACGTTAAATAACCTGACATGTTGATAAAGCGTCGTAAAATAACCTAATAAAATAAAAAATAAACAACGTCTGGGAAACCTTAATGTTCCATCTAAGGCACCACTTCCGTCCATCTGCCGAATGGTGCGGGTAACGGTGGCAGAAAACTCTTCCAGAGAAGCAAAACGACGTCCATGCATAGGTTCTTTCAACTTTGGGATGGACTCATGTCCGGACTGTAGGGAGCATGAGGTAACACTTCCCATCCGTATTTGCGCAGATTTTGGGTTACAACATTCCCGATGTGCGGGCGAGCATTGCCATGAAGAATCAGTGGCCCAGCCTCGAGCAACTGAGGTCAGTTTTTGTGCATTCTTCTGTGGAGATTTTGCATGAAGTTACGATAATACACTGCTGTGACACTTGTTACACATGGGACTCTAGCTGTCATGATGATTCCTTGATGATCATAAACAAAGATTATCATTTGCTTCACCTTTGATTGAGGTCGTCGAAATTTTTTTGGTCTTGGGGAAACTGAACCTCTCCACTCGTTGGACTGTGATTTCAACTCCGGCTCAAAGTCTCTAGCACAAGTTTCATCAATAGCGACAATTCGACGCAAGAATGCTTGACCTTCAACGTCGAATCTTTGTTTCAGCAAGGTTGCAATGCCCAGGCGTTTCTGCTTTTGCTTAGCAGTCAAGCGGTGAGGCACCATCGCGCAGAAATGTTTCTCTTCTTTAAATCGTTTATCAGAATACGGAATACTGACGTTGGTGGAATCCCCGTGGCTTCAGAAAGTTCCCCACATGTCGCACGACGATATTCTTCGAGAGCATCTGCCACAAGTTTCACACTTCGTTCATCTGTTGATGTTTTAGGCCTTCCTGATCTCGGATCATAGTCTATGCTCATACGACCACCACGAAAACGATGAGCCCAAAAAGAAACTGTGTTACGGTCCACTGGTTTAACTCACCACAAACTTCACTTAAAGCACTGTGGATTTCTGTGGGGTTTTTGCCACGTAAAGTTTCGACCTTAATGTGCGACCTTTGATCTTCAACAGTAACAATGCCCGAGACACGTGCAGGCTCCATTTCTAGCTCTCGTTATTGAAACACAGAGTACGTTATGGATGAAACAAAACACGTGCTTCTTCATCAAGCTTTCAACTGCAACTGACGTAATTTTCACTGTTTTTGCATCACTTAATCTGCAGTACTGTCAACCTCTGCATTATTTATGAAATGACCCTGGTATGTACCTAATGAAAATCAAGAGCCGATTTTGTACATATCTAGAACATGGATCTCAATAATCTCGTAGTTAATGTCAGATAATCTATGGCGAATCCTCGGCCTCGTCTCGCCAAATACCATCTCGCTACCATCAATAGACGCTAAATAACCTCTTAGTTGATACAGCGTCGTTAAGCAATCAAGTAAAAAATAATAATCATAATAATATCGTGGTCTCTTTAGTGTAAATATAATTATATTTCAGTTTTTTGGTGTTAGGACTACAAAATTACAAAGTGTTAAGATATAACACTATACGAAGATAATGAACAGTATAACAATTCATGTAATTATTGATTCCATATTTAATATCATAACACATCCTTTTAAATTAGAACGTTTTTGAAATCTGGCAGACACAGGATCCTTAGCATGCGAAATGGTGAGGGTTGTAGGGGTAGGGGGAGGAAAGATGAAGCATGATTAGTAAGGTAGGAATGTGGGATGTTAAGAAACAATACCAAAAGAAGATAATAGTACAATTCATGTAATAAGTTATGGGTACGACATTTAATATTATAACACTGAAAAGCCTTTATGCACGTAAATATACTTGGCTTAAAATAAAAACTTTTTCGCATCAGACAGTTAAGGATTATGATTCGTAATATTATGCGACGTTAAAGAACTTCTCTATTTTGAAAGTAAAAACCTTGACATGAAACGTTAAGATAAAAATTCTAATTCAAGCTATTCTTGATAACCTAAATCTTAGGTGTATGCTGGCTAATGCTATTTTATAACTTATTAAATGTACTTCATAAATCAAACATACGATTATAATGAATTAACACTTAAGAGTTAATATTGCGGTACCATAAAGACATTTAAAAGAAAGTTTGTCACTGTAATCTCTAGGGCTAGGATTTTGATGACCTATAAAATATGAAAAAAATGTCCTAAAACAATGCATTTATGATCTAAAAATCTTTCAAAAATGCCCTTAAAAATGCCCTAAAATTGATCTTACATAATTGGCTTAGTAGGAAAAGAGGTTTTGTACTACTTAATATTTAGACTAGTAATTAAATTAAACTTTACATAATTTTTTCTAAGCAGTACACTTTAATTATTTTACCTGATATAGTTTTCATGTACGATCGTTCACCTTTGCGTCGGTATGTGGACGTGAGGTCAGCAGTCGGCTGGTCTGTCTTGGCCCTTCATGGGCTGTAGCGCCATGGATTTACTTTACTTTAGTTTCCAGTAGTCTATCACAAGGCCACTCTTATCCGGAATTAGCTGGTATAGAGGAGTCTATATTGAGGGGATGCTTGGACTGATCCATTACATGGGGTGTACTACGTTAAAGTGGCAATATTTGTGTAGAGAAACGATTAAAATATCATACAAAATAATGGGTATTAATGGACGAAATATGTAAAGAAAATATCAAAGGAAATAAACATTATTTTACATTAATAATGGGGATTTATGGCCAAAATTAAATGAAAATGCCTAAAAATGACCGAATAAACCAAAAGATGCTCTTATGAGTTGAAACAGACAAAAAATGCAAAAAAAATGCCCTAACAAATATGCCTTAAAACACTCAGTTTATCACATAACATATAAATACTAAAGCAGCAATGTTTTTGGCTTGCTAGTAAAAGATGCAATTTCATCAAAAACCTAGCCCTAGTAATCTCTTATTAAGAAAGATGTTACTGTTTCGATAACATAAAGGCATTTAAAAAAGTTTATCGTCATAAAAAATTCAAACAAGAAAGAAAAAAATATTCCTTCCATTTCAACGTTTCTTCAATTAAGTATAGCCTACAAAATTTTTTACGACAATGTAATTAATTCACGGTAAAAGCGAAATCAAAAATTGTTATCGCAAATTATTTCCTAAATAGGCTAAATGAAAAATTCTGTGGTCTCAAGCTATCATCTCGTCTGAACACACAAACTTCGGAATCAATGAAAATCTGATAACTATTCGAATACCGGAGACGACTAAAACTGAAATGTAGAAAACAGAATATATATTCAGAGGGATACACTGAATCCTTAAAAAAGTGGGAGTCAAAATGGTGGCAGTGCGCTCAGTTCATATGTCTACAATAAATAAGTCTTACTGTCTGCAAGGGAATAACGAAATTTACTTTATGTCTTAGTCGATATATTTACGAGCGGTTCGATGTTCACGTGCCAGTCATTGAATGGGCAATTACCATGATATAGGGTTAAGTGGCCAGGTCAAAACCATCAAATTCAGAGCAATGAAGATCTCACTACCATATCACATACCTATAAAACAAATTTCCTCGCGATGGAATTATAAAATGTGCTGAGCAAGAAATGTGATGATGTAACTATTCTTTCACGTATTAATATACAATCTTTAATTATACATGTGTTCATCTAACCCGTACATAACAAAATTATAAAACCGATGTAGAGAAAAAGTGTAACATGAAATTCACTTCCTCTAAGATTTATTCAGTGAATACTACATAATTCTGAAGCTGATTCAGTGATTCTGACAACTGAGGATGAGTTGTTAATTGCAATGCATCAACTAACCAACTAAACAACTTACTTCTAACTGAGTATCTGGCTGATATGTAAAGTCTTAGATAAAAAAAATGATCGGTTGCCATAAGTTAAGTCCCCTTCGGAAGACTTCGGTTGATTCCGTGACAGCATAGGTTTATACGTGAAGGAATTTCTTATACACGACTCCGCTCTGTTTTTCCTTTGTTTTGTTTGTTTGTTGCTTTTTCTGTCTGTGTTATGAATAATCTATAAGGAAGATATATTCAAGGAGTAAATTACATGCAAAGTAAACATCCTTTACCTAGTCGTGTGAACTAGGCGCTGCCCGAAGTGGACTCTGACAAATTCACGCTACAGGAGAACGGTCATTTTTGTGTCTAAGGCCGTACATCTATTATCAGACAGTACATCTCACTTGACGATATGTATCAGAGGGGAAACAACTGCATACCTCTTAAGTCTGATTAGTGAAATATATTATTAGTCAGCGGTGTATCAAATGGAGGGGGAAAGGAACTGACTATCCTACCAATTATCTCCCGGCTTAGTTGCCTCGTGAGGGATGCCTTATTGATGTTTCAAATGTCTTCGTACAGTTGACTGAACTACGGTCCAGCCAGTAGCTCTAAAACTCTTGACAGCTGGGGAAGGGAGGAGTGGGTTCTCAATCCAGTCAGCTGGGGTATGGGTGAGTGTAGTATTCGTGCGAAAAAACACTTACATGTATTTAATTTTTCTCTGTTTTATTCTTGTGTTTATTGTGACTGTGACTGATTATATAAAAAGCTTGTTATATGGAAAGAGTGTTATGTTAAAATGCGACCAAAAATAAGAATAAAGTGATCCTCAAAAATACCAGTTCCGGGATGAAGTTAAGCTAAAAATAATGCTCTTTCATTTCCGATGAATTATACAACAAGAAGGACAACATTATATTGCAATACATCGTAAGTTACAATCAAAATTAATATAGGCTATATAAAGAGAATAAATTACCAGAAGCAAATTTTCCTAATGAACTCGACGATTCCTGGAAAGAAACACGAAACTAGACCACGTCATACGACAATGCAAGTAGATGACTTCGATCAAAGCGTCACGACATCTACTTACAAGAGAAGAAGGATGCCGAAACGGTTGCCCATTATTCGACAGAAAATACACTTTCCGTGGGTTAGGTCATCTCTCCAAACTCTGACGAATAGGATGGGATTTAAATGGAAAAAGTGTCGAAGTCAACGGAAAGCGTTACTACAGAGTGTTAATATTTTGAGCTGGCGATCCAAATAGACTATTTAGTACAAATTCGGCACTGTAGCTAATTCTGTCATGAGCTGGTTTACTTGACGAAAGTAGTAATTTGACTTTTAGAAAATGTCGGCAAGGAGATAGTGATATCGGCATTCATATGGACGTAAATGTTAAAAACAGATTAATAATCGTTCATACAAAATGTCGAGTTGATCCATTAGACAGGTACAATATAACTGGTGACTATCGTAGTCAAATGAACTATGTTAATGTCGAGAAATAGGTTAAGGAAAAACTAATACCAAATCTCCCTTCCCAAGCTGCAGTGAACATGGATAATGCCCTATATCACAGTATGTAAACTGACACAATTCCATCACGGACATCATAATATAGCTGCAGAAAAAGAAATGTACACTGCGACTTATCCTTGCATAAGGAAAATCTTTACAAACCAGTTCTTGCAAATAATTCAGCGCAGAAGTTTTATAAAATAGATATCATGCTTGCTTCACATGGACACTGTATTGTCCGCTTGATTGATTTGTTGATTGATCGATTGGTTGATTTATTTATTTCATGAGGGATGGATACTTGCACTTGAGCAGTTTAGAACCACTGTACGCTCTATATGCTATAACATTCTGATGGGGGCAGATAAAAAAGTTAAATTTTTGTTTCAACCATCTTAAAAATGTCAAAAGAAGTGCTTATACAAATTTTGGCCACTCGACCGCAATTACGAGGCCGTCGATTTTTCCCTGGGGTCGTTTACAGAAAAAAAGCACAACTGCATGGAAAGATTTATCGAAACAGACACAGCAATTGTTGCGCTATTTGTCAACATATCCTCCACTGCAACTGAGACATTTGTCATACCATGGGATCAATTTCTTTTTATCCTTGTGCCATAGAAGTCAGCCGTCTGAAATCGGAACCAGCGTTTGACAGCCGTCTGCACCTCTCTGTCGATCCCATGTTATGACAAATGTTTCAATTCCGGTGGGGAATATGTTGAAAAATAGCTCAATAACTGCTGTGTCTGTTCCAATAATTTTTTTCGCAATCAAATTGTGTTTTTTTCTGTTAACGGCCCCTGGCGAATTTATTTTTTACCGTCCTCACAATTGCGGTCGAGTGGCCAGAATTTGTATAAGCACTTCTTTTGGCATTATTGACATAATGGAACAAAAAAAATTAACATTTTTTTATCTGCCCTCATCAGAATGTTTGCTTGTAAGCCCGACGGATAGCCTGGGTGGCATTCGTGAATCCGACGCTGAGAGGCGGGCCATACTTCCTGAGCTCTGCAGGTAAGGACCCATCATTTACTGACGAGCCCAAACCCAGCACCTGGAGCCCCAAGCCCTTACAATCTAAATCAGCGTCGGAAATCCGTACTACCACAGCGTATTTTTACTATTATAGATAAAAAATAAAATGAGGGGGAAGTGGAGAGTGTTGATGGAATGATAGAGGGAAATGTAAGTACCTGAGAAAAACCATCTGCAACATCTGTTTTGACCCAGACCTGACCGAGAATTGAATCCGAGAACCAGCACGCTAGAATTGTAGCTACAGACGCGGCCTATCTACCCCCTTGCATGTGTGAACTGAGTGTAATTAAACAGATTTTGACTCAATTAAAGCACCCTTTAACATACTACTTTAAATTAGGAGTGACAGAGACGTTCGCGCACACGAGCGACCTCGCGAAGCGTGCTACCTATAAGGACTGTTTACGTACCACGTACCGAGGTCGATGGAGGAACGAGTATACTGAGCAAGGGTTGAAGAATTGTAGTGGTGCGCCATACGTGTTGAAATAAATTAATATACAATATGTTTATAAGAACAAATTCCTTGTACACGTCCTACAGACTGGTTATTTCTGCTACTACGATACAGTACGATTATTTAGTCCTGACAGTCGCCGGAGATGTGCGCCTGGGTCAGGCGAGTCCATTTAGCTACGCCAAGGGTGTTTGGGTTAGTCACTCGCTTGCCTTCGGAGCGATCGGATGTCACGCATGCGGTAGAGCGGTGTGTTTCCAGTACTGTTAAGCTGTACTGCATTCCTTTACCGACCACTCGCCCTTATCTCTACTCCGGAGCTCACCCCACTACTCCTATTACTTCCCCTCTTTCGCGTCGCTGAGCTGTCAGGACTAAATAATCTGTCTGTACTTCAATCAATCAATCAATCAAGCGGACAATACAGTGTCCATGTGAAGCAGGCATGGTATCTATTTCCAAAAATATAATATAGTACTTAAGGAAAATTAATTGAATCTTTCTGGCAAACGAAATTATGAATCTACAAAAGCTTATAGTTTTTTACCAACAGGATATAAAAAGACCGGTAATTCTTATTCTTGATAAACGAAAGGCTGTGTGTATAGTGAAAATCACATTATAAGCCCTGTATATATGTGTGTGTACGTACTGTATATACGTGGCATAATAAAATCCAATGAATTGAACGGCAGGAATTGAAAACAAACTTGAAATTCTAATGCTATAGTAACAACAACAATCAAATTTATAGTACCGGAAGGAAATGTATTAAAATAGATCGTTACAATATTGAAAAAATAAGAAATGGATGAAAGATTACGTAGTATGCAATAATGAAAGAAAGAAATGGCAACGACACTGCAGTCCAATAGAAAAATCTACTCTAAAGCAGTTAGGTACATTTTTCAAGAGATAAACATCTTATCATTGAGGATCGGGTAATAAACATAACACTGTCAAACTATTTGTTTACTAATGATGAGTAGAAAGTTTGGAGTGAGATAACATTTTGTAGCATATTTTCTGAACAACGCCAAGAAAATATCGTGATTAACACAATTTAACAAAACAGTAGTTTTCTGCTGAATAATATTTTCAGAATATAAGTACGAGTATGTAAAAAATTTCATATTGTATCTAATAGGAGGTCTCAAACTTTCGTTATAGCAGATATTCTAAGCTTAGGGAATATTTATTTTTCTGTGTGACTAATAATTTAATAAATCATTGTCGTTTTGGGGAATTAAAATTGTGCTCTTGGAATTAAGAAAATTTAAAGATAAAGTTTTGTTTCTAGCTGAGCAATGATCCATTCAGTAGGCTTATTATTCACAATTAAAATTTTTTAGTGAAATGTACCTAATTTAAATTTTAAAGCCAATTTTGAATTTAAATCAAACGGATATGGATTGCAGTTCCTGTAGAAAAATCGGCGATTTATCTTCCTTCCATAGGTAATACGTATTTGTCAACTTGTCACGTGTTTGTCCTATATTGTCTTTAGTGAACTACACGACCAGGGTGTCTCGTTATTCAAAATCGAATTACCAGATTTTAGAAAGAGATGAATGTTAGATGAGTATTGTAACGGTATGTTCGACTGGTTTGTCTTTGTAATCATATGTATGAGTGGTCTTTCTTTATGATTTTGAAGTTTGTGTCTTCAAAAAAAAAAAAAAAAAAAAACTTTCGATGTGGTATGCGCATGCGCCGATGTTCCTTGGTCGCCAGCTCGATGGTGCGCGCTTGGTCAGTCTGTGTGTTTAACTAGAGATATCAACTGGGGAAAAAAACAGGGGGGTTTGATGTTCGGGTTCGGTGATGATATAATTTCAATCTATGATTGGAAGATTGGTTGCGGTACCTTGGTTTTCGCTAGGCTGAAACGAATGACCATTGTAGGTCTATATGCTGTAATGGTTAGTAGATATTAAGATTGGTTCTGATAGAGTATCAAGATTATGGGCTAATTGAATTGAATTGAATTGAAAAATCTTTTAAAGGGAATGAGTTCTAATTCTATTGTTATTGTTAAATTAAATATTTGTCATTTTAATGTTGTTTAAACAGACGTAATTTTGTATATCTGGGCTGTCTTTTTTTAAATAAAAAATACTATCAGGTTGGTTTAATCAAAGGTTTGAAGTCTAAGGAGCAATGTTGGTTTTCAAGGATGTGTTTGCTTAGCTAAAGGGAAATAAGAAAAATTGAAATTTGATCAAAATTCCCCTCTAACACAATGGCATAACTGTTTCAATATCAAGCTTTCATTCTAGAGAGTCTCAATCTCCAATATAGCATGATTGTAGTCTATTTTTGTTATTTTCAAATTCGGCAGAAGGGATTAACATCATACACCTACAATATTATTGTTCCCTCTACTAACCATATTACGTCATCAGCCCAGTACTTCTTATGACAAATGCCTATTGGAATAGGAAACATAGAAAGAGCATGCTAATAGATAATTCATTCAGTTTAAACTGTCACTTAACCCGCAGTATTTGTTTGCTTGAGTCTTCAGAAATAAAAAGAATTCGAGTCTTGCACTATTTCAGAACAACATTCAACTTGCCTCAGGGGAGGTATCACGTAATGGAGATGTTTATTCAATTGTGATATTGAAAGACACTATGGTAATACGTAATAGTCAAGGACGTCACGTTTTCTCCCTAGATGAATCGCGCAACCGGTTCACACATTTTAAAAGTGAAAATAACAATACATGTCTGAAACTGAATATCCCTGCTGAGCTAAATGTGAATCTTGAATCAAATTTCTTTATATTATAAGTACGAGTATAAACAAACAGTCCTGGCTTCGATTCGGTCACTAGTTTTCAAACTAGGAAACACTGAGGTGGTGGTGGTGGTGGTGGTGGTGGTGGTAGCAACAGAAGTAGTTCTCCTTTACATGTGTGATCTATTATATAGAAAGCGCTTCCCATTTGCTAATAATTTTTTTCGGTTTGAGATGATGTGCGAGTTGTAATGAAGTGAAACCCGCTCGAGCCTATATTACAAATCTATTTACTTGTAAGGTAGTCTACATAAGAAGTACCATATAATATAGGAGGATCAATGTTCAAGGATACATGCATGTCTCCATAGGCATTCATACAGATGTCCCATTGTCAAATTCGATGACATTTCGCCGCACAGGTACAGCTGTCAAAAGAAAAAGTGACCGCTCTCTAGAAGCTAAGTTCCCTTCTGATTTCTTCGCTACAATTCGAAGACAGGGGATGTCACATGTAGGACCACGTGACCTGATATCTAATTATAGTTATAACTCAAGTGTTCTGCATGTTACTGTTGTAGCGTAGTGGTAGCGTTCCGGGCTCGTATTCATGATGATGTGCATTCGAACACAACCTAGTGCTTTTTATGTTTTTTTTTTTCGTTTTTGTTTTTAAGAGAGAGAAGATGCAATTTCTCCTGCCTCTTTTATGAATGTTTTAGTAATTGACATCAGGTTCATGAATGTATTATACCATGACTGTATCATTATTTACAGTATTATGACATTATGGCTGCAAATGGAAAGAAAGATTTAATTAAAAAAAATCTTTTGTGACATAAACAAAACAAACTTACTGGCGTCTGCCTTTGAAAGTTCAAACAATTAAAAGTTCATAAAAACAAAACAAAAAGCCACGATTCAATATTTAGTCCATCTTCCATCTCGATCACATCTTGCAGTCGAGTGGGCATGAAATTGACTAGTCTTTTCAAATAGCGACTGTTCTTAGCCACGGCATCCCAGGAATCCTGTACGAGCTCCCACAAATCATCAGGACGTCTTGGAGGGGGATTGGGCCGATTTTAAGTGTTGACACTTTGGGAACCACTGCCCTAGGACATTTAAAATGAAAAGGATTTATGTACGATGAATTTTCTGTGTATTTATTTATAACATAAAAATATTACATGTCAGCTGATGCTGTAGGGTGGTAGTTGAGACGATGATCCCAGCGAAAATTCGACTAATATGTCGGCAGCATATCTTCAATGTGATACAAAAAACAGACGGTAGTGGAAAATGCAATCTCTTTCTCAAAATACTCCTATAGGTTCCGTCGGTCATTTCTGAAAATTGTTCGGTGTTATCCTGATTCATTGTGTACTCCGTGAAGGACAGGAATACGACATTGATTTCCCTCTGTTCAGAGAAGCAACAGTATTATCAGAGAGCGATTACTTTCGAGTTCACTTTGACATAAAATTTAAAATGTGTGTGCTATAATTTTCATAATTTAGTAATGACTATTTACGAGAAGTCAGTCAGAGTTAGATGACTTCAATAATACTATATTAAAGGACGCTATGTTATTTCGTGAAATACTTCTTCGTAAACTCTCTTTAATTTTTGAAGATGGTAGCTAAAATATAACTGCTTCCTTACAAGTTATAATGTTGGGAAGTTCAGTGACAGTTACTACTCAAATACTCGACTCAACATAGAGAAACAATTCACGAGGAACGAAGATCATCTCATTGAAACTCGACCCCGAAACCTCTTCATTACATCTCACATCACTCATTGTACAAGTACGCTTTCGCGCCAATCTCACGAAGAGTGGAAGAAGGTATTATTAGGGACAGTAGATTTTAGCAACTTGAAATAAAAAAAATTCAGCACATTAAAAATAAAATTTATAATTTTGTAGTACAGTAGGTACTTTTAATGTTAGAATTTATCATTTTATAGCATATTACGATGCAAAGTTGTTTCATGGAAATTTTTCTGATACAAATTCAATGTCGTCAATGTGTTAACAGATGCATTGTCTAGTTTTTCTAGTAGACATTCTTGAAGATAATAAACAAGTAAAGAAACATATAAAATGACAGTGAAATGCGAACATTACGAAAAATGCCAAAAGATACGTACCTGCTAACACAGAGGGAACGATATGCATTTAAAATAAGTCTTCAAAGCAACAAATCGTTTTACTACATTTAAAGATACACCTTCAAGTTTCAACATTTAAAGAATTTCAACATTAAGTCTACTCTTCTTTAGCCTGATTAGCCTTTCTGTGACAAACTGAACTTACTGAAAAATCGTTCTGTAAAGCTCTATTGGTAGGTGACCAGATGGACTGAATAGTTGCAAGGAGAGAGTGAAAATTTAATTTGCATTGCTAATAAAATATTCAGGCGTCAATCTCTGAATTGTCTCCAATATTGGTTATTAAGTGGTTTAAGAAAAAACATAACCACATAAAGAACTGAGTTTACATTATTAAAATTTTAAATTCTTGCCGTAGCAGCTAACACTTTCTTAGGATTTATGGTACTGATGTGACCGACCAAACTATTTTTAAAAAATGTAAGAACGTGAATATGGCGGGACATTAAGATATATACTGATTTTTTAATAAAAAACACGAAAGTGTCTCATGAAATGTAATTTCACAGAAACACATTTCGCATTTTATCGAGGATTTAAAAAGTGCAATAACACATTTAACATACTTCCAAACAAAAAATTATTTATTTTGATAGAATTTACCATGATTGCGAAAATCTACCACCTCTAGGTATGCCTATTATATGTGTGTATGTGTGTATCCAATCCCTATCCACTTCACATACGTGATTCGAGTTCCCCATATTGCGGATAAATGGCAGGACTGTGATCCATTTTAAAATTGCACACCACTTCGGCGGGCCACGTTGTGCATGATGTGTAACTGTAGAGAGTTATGTCGTGTACTAGGGTGAATGCAATGTAGAGAATGGGTTGAGGATGATGATAAGGAAAGGAGAAGAAAAACCCGGTGCCGGCACGTAGCCTACTCCTGTCGAATAGCACAAAGGGCCTCCAGGCTTAACGTCCCCGTCCGACGGACGAATCACTATCAACAGTGACATATGCCTTCTCTTCATATGCGGTGCGGAGAGATTTGGAATTTAATACAGGCATATTCGTGCACAATCTAGTGATTAGAAGTTGTGCACCGCAACTTCTCCTAGTCCCGAGGTAGAAATTTTAGACGAAAATCTGACTAGCCGGCCAGAGGCAAACGCGCTACCACAGAGAGAACTGGGCGGACTAGGCCTATTATGTATAAAACTTAGTTCGTTGCTGGTAAATCGAAAACATTTGAGAATTGTCAATTGTATAATGTGGTTTTGCTACACTCGCACTTCGTTTTACACAATTTACATCAATCCAAAACAGAGTCATCAAAGTTGGTTATCTTCAAAGAGTACCGGTATCCTTTCCTGCGGTAAATTCATTGTAACGTGTAAAGCAAAAACATAAAAATTTACTAATAGAAAATACAATAATTATTACACGAAATTGCACTCGCGATATACAAATCGGGTGGATTTGCTTTCTGAACTACCTAGCTTTTAATCAGTCTTTATACAAAAAGCAATTAAACTAACTCCACTGAACAACTTCCCCTCCTTCCTCTACAGTCTACAACTCTACACTACAACTCTACATAACAATGGACCACATAAGCAAATATGAAAACAGACTTCATGTTACTGGTCGAGTACTAAGTTCTGGATTTTGCTCTGAAGTCTATGGATTAACCTTGAACTTTGTCTAGATTAGGATAAAAAGTCCATTGTCCTCACGTAGGTACAATTATCAGTAGATACTTGAACATCATCTTGCAAATACGTCATGGTCTAAAGTACGGGAGGGTTTTATGGTGCAAAACTAGGTCAATAAATTGAATTCCAGTCAAGGTTGCAAATCTAAGCTTAAATAATATATTGTACGATGTATAACGAAGTTCCAATAACCCAGGAAGTTTTATCGACTGACCAACTAGCGCATATCTAACACAACTGAACTGATCTACAGGGAACAAGGTGTTTCCATGGCATCAATACTACAGAGCTTTAAATAACGTCAAGATATAAAAAATAACTCGTTCTACTTTCACATTACACGAAGTATTGTACATACTCGTAGGAATACCGCAGAGTAAGTTTCTCGCTACAAAAATGGATTTTATAAGCCGTACAGCTCGAAAATGCAAACTAGAAAAAAATACCTAATGAGAATGTAAGGGACATTATGCAAATGAACTAGGAAACTGTTTTATACATAATACAGAACAAAAACTCATGGTATAGCCATGGCCATGTCAGAAGAATGACACAAGAAATTTTCGAAAATGTGTGTTTGTCTATGAAGTGTTGATGTGGGTATCACAAGAATGAAAGAATTGTGGAAGACCCAAAGAAGTTCGTTCTGTCAAATATATGTACTTAATGGAATAGAGAGACCTGAAAAAAGAAGTTTGAACGACAGGGCTTATTGAGATTGGGAACGGAAAGATGTTAAGATACTCCGAAAAACCATTATTAATGATGATGACGATGATGAAAATATGATTTTGATATTTTCACAGAAACGGAAGGTTCTAGCATCTCAGGTACCAAATAGAACAATTTTCAGCATACAATTTGTTCCTCCGTCCATTCGTTTATATAGGCTACGCTCTTTTCCTCTAAACTATTACTTAAATTTTATTCATACTCAATATCTACTCGTTAATTCATTCAGGAATTGTGCACAAGAAAAATAATATTTGTTTGCTTCAAAATAAATATGAAATTATAGAACCCTTTGTGAGAAAATGGCATACAATTCTTTCTTGCATTTTCTCCTCTAGCTTTTTTTATTACACAAGAAATGATGTCAAATGAAACAGCGTACACTATAAATTATGTCCTTGTCAAAAACATTTATTGATTGATTCAATCGAAGCGCCTACACCTGGTTAATACAAATGATTTGCTGGTTTCCGCAGTTAATAAGCTTATGGATGAGGGTTAAGACTCGAGAAATACGTCGGCTGCTGAGGAAGCACTGTTTGTTGAGTGTTGTAGATTTCTGACATAGATATTAGAGCACATATAAAATTTCGGCAGTGGAAATTAGTGATTTTGTAAGTGAAATAATTTAAAAAAAAATAGGAACGTGAGTGTTTTGCAGACACTTATTGTCTAGCGAGATTGTCTAGCGTCGGTGGAACTGATGAATAACCACAACTTATACAACTTGTTCAACTTTCTAGTCATTTTCATCTTGTTCTGGAGGCCTGGCTCGCAGAGCGAAAGGTGATTGTGGAGTGTTGGTGGAATGACGATCTTATATTGAAGAGTAACAGAACCCCAACTTGGTACATTTTAATAACTTGATGTTACATCCTTTTTCCGGGTAGATCTTCAACTATGGAAAACCTCTTACCACGAGGCCATCTTGCACCACCGAGCTACGTCGGTAACCAAACGTTTACTTAAGATTGTGAAATTTAAATTGCAATCTATTTGTATAGCGATAAAGCACATATTTTCTCATGTATTTGTCTGTTTTTTTTTCTCATTTTTCATTTGTATTTACACTTGTATTTTGCATTTGTATCTGTTTTTATCTCTTTTTTCATGTTGTCTCCAATTGTATGTGCTAAGCAAAGATTTGTACTGTCTATTGTAATTGGGGCTTTGCGCTGTTACAAATAAATAAATAAACATTTAAACAAGTAAATATTTAAATGAATAAATAAAATTATTTATTGATAATTATTTTTCATTTCACGATAGTAAGTTGTTGATCTTTGGAACAAAATGTGTAACTCAGCTAGGTCATGGAAGAGTCGGAAAATTTGTATTTTTATGTAAAAGTTTTTAGCAGATTCGTATAGTACAATTAATGATTCGACGATGCCCTATTGTTTATTACGTCGATTCATTTAAAGTAACTTATATTTAGTATTTATTTAACCTGGTAAGGATAACTCGATAATGCCTTTTCTTCCCATCTACCATGGGATTACATCTACAATTAAAGACCTCCACGGAAGAAGGATCTAACATCAAATTAATGAAATGTGTGACTTAAGTGAAAAAAATAATTTTGAAGCATTCATTTACAACAATAAATTATTGCATCCAATAACTGAACAAACTTGTATCTTCAATTAGTCAAAAAGTTCTAGTAGTAAATCTAGGTTTAACGAAATATGCCCCTGAAATTATTTTCCTTTCTCCTGAAAAAGTATTGAAGATTAGTTGGTTACACCCTTATTCCGGGGAAGTCTTCAATTATGAATAGGATTACAATTAAAATGAAAATTGTAATTAATTTTAAACTTATGATTACAATTAGAATGGAATCTAAGTAGATTCGTGGAACATAAATATTATCTAATTAATACAGACTGTTACTGAAGTAAAGTAAAATGAAAGACAAATTAAGGGTATCGAACACTGTTAACCTAGTTCAGTTTCAATGAATCTAAAGACCTTAAGTCTTCAGAACCGTTTACTTTCTATAGATATTGCAAAAATGCATATCAAATTGTTCTCGGAAATACATATTTCTAGTATTCCCGTTGCCGAAAAAGTGAGTTAGACATGTCATGTGTCTGCTTTCCGTGTACGATTCTCCTAAATTACTGAACAAATTTTGTCCATATTCAGTATTATCTAGGTTCAATTTGTCCGTGAATTATGCACATTACACGCAGCAATTTTAGTAAAAAAAATAGGCCTAATAATAACTCTTTATTTGCAATGAAAAACACACAAATGACGCTCAATTTCAAGAACGTCAGACGATTTTCTTTGCAATTTACGTAGGATACTCGTAAATTTGACACATATGATGGATCATCACTTGGTAATGAGCCAGAAAAAAGTTTGGCTATGGAAAATTAATTACTTTATGCAGAATTATTTCTTCTTGGCCTTGCGAATTCAGCCCAAGTTTTCAAAGCCTGAGACCACAACTCTGCCTATATTTTAACATAAGTTATTTAAATTCCATTTTTGCAAACAGAAACATAATGCTAAAAATATTACAATATGCATAGGCCTATAACTATTTATATCATCTTATAGAAAATTAGTTACGTGCCTACATTACATAAACCATGCAATTTATAAATGAAAAAAAAAATTATTTTGGGATTATATAAACTATCTCTCCATGTATTGTGGGTTCCTATCACCACGGCATGGCGCGTTCTCAGGTTGCGGATAGAGAAGACGGCTCCAGATAGGCTATAAAATGTAGCTGCGAATATAGGCCTACTGAATAAGCAGTCGCGGACAGCGATGAGGTGTGGTTCTCCACGTTGGGGGTTGGACGAAGTGCTTACAACCCATCACCGTAAAAAAATACCTTGTTATGAAATCCCAAAAATAAGCCTCGGATTGAGACTGATTCTCTGGCATGACCATTTATTTAGGGCTAAGAGGGATGAAGTTACAGGAGAATGGAGTTACACAACCTAGCAGAACTGCACGCATTGTATTCTTCACCTGACATATTTAGGAATATTAAATCCAGACGTTTGAAATGGGCAGGGCATGTAGCACGTATGGGCGAATCTAGAAATGCATATAGAGTGTTAGTTAGGAGGCCGGAGGAAAAAAAGCTCTTTGGGGATGCCGAGACGTAGATGAGAGGATAATATTAAAATAGATTTGAGGAAGGTTGGGATATGATAGTAGAGACTGGATTAATCTTGCTCAGGATAAGGACCGATGGCGAGCTTATGTCAGGCCGGCAATGAACCTCCGGGTTCCTTTAAAGCCATAAGTAAGTAAGTATAGAATATCTCTCGTGTGTAATGGGAAAAGCGAAAGCTCACCTTTTTATTTAGATACATATTAAATTATTTCATTTAGGTGTGTACTTTTAATGAAAGTTCAGAAAATTTATTACAAATATTTAGTATCGATTGTAAATAGTTGAAGGAATTGAATTGTTGCGAAACGCGTAAAGTTACTGAGAAAATAGGCCTGTGTGTCACTTTCATGACACTATTTTCTAATGTTATATTTTACTCATTTTAGTATCACCGATGCAATCTGTCCGTGAATTGGAGATTTGGACGAGGAAACGGTTGGTGACTTTGTTCAGAGTCGCTTCACCCTTGTACAATACAGTACCGCAGTCTAGTATATACAGTCACGAAGCTTGAGTTGTGAGGGTGCTAGGAACAACAGACTGTGCCGGTACTATTTCGCATTGTCTGTAATAAGGCGATATTAACGATCCTAGTGGTTAGCAAATATCTATGGATGCATATTTACTACGTATTGAGCTTCGTGACTGTGACAGTACCTTCAGAAAGACTTTTGTCCACTGCTTTCTGTCGGGCTTGAATTCGCGAAACCCAAATCTAATAACAAGCCACGTGCCCATTATATCTCAGCAGATATCTAACAGAGTAAGTATATTTATTTTCCAACATGTAACATAATGAAAAACTGGTGTAGGAGGTAACTTTTGCGTGCTAAATGTTCAGAGTATTAGATAAGAGTTTAACGCTCTGCAGGGTTTGTTTTCAAGGATATTGAGAGGAAATTTGTTATATAATCTTGCAGTGGTCATGATCTACTTTAGAACGTAAATTATTTACTAAATCAGCAATAAGTGGCTTGGACGCCGCAAGGTTTTAAATTTAAATGATTCCTTTCCTAGGCCACTGCAACGCACTTAGTTAAAATGTCGATAACATTTTCAGATTATCGACAGATTACAAATGGCTTTTTAGAAAACCCGGAGGTTAATTGCCGCCCGCACATAAGCCCGCCATCCTGAGCAAGATTAATCCAGTCCCTATCATACCCGCCTTCCTCAAATCCATTTTAATATCCTCCCATCTACGTCTCTGCCTCCGCAAAGGTATTTTTCCCTCAAGTATCCCAACTAACACTGCATTTCTGAATTCACCTATACCTGCTACATGCCTTGTCCATCTCAAACGTGTGAATTTAATGTTAATTGTGTTAGGTGAAGAATACAATGTGTGCAGTTCTGCGTTGTGTAACTTTCTCCATTCTCCTATAACTTCATCCCTCTTAGCTCCAAATATTTTCCTAAGCACCTTATTCTCGAACACTCTTAACCTCTGTTCCTTTCTCAAAGTGAGAATCCAAGTTTCACAACCATACAGAACAATCGGTCATATAACTGTTTCATAAATTCTTATTTTGAGATTTTTCGAGAGCAGATTGGATGATAAAAGCTTCTCAACCGAATAATAGCAGGCATTTCCCATATTTATACTGAGTTTAATTTCCTCTCGAGGTCGATAGACAAGAGTAAGAAGTAAACTCAGATTAAGTTATACTTAGTGAGTGTATGTCCTTCCCTCATATGGCAGTAAAACTTCGGCAATTAGAAAAAAAAGAAATACTCTCTACATGTAGTAAAAATGGAATCATAGTATCCGTGAGAGGCTGCACTGTGAACGATATCACTGTGAGGATACAACACACTAGCTAAAAGTTATAGAGATAGGTCAGAGGCCTGTTTCATAAAAGCTAATAGTAGTCGTGTAAATACTAATGTCTGACTTGTTATCTTGACTAGTTTTACAAGATTGTGTTTTAGGTCACGAATCTGTTCGGTCATACAACATTTCGGCCAATAAGACATTTCGGTCAATACGGCATTACGGTACAACGATACTCGGGTAATGCGACGTTTCGGTATCACGGACATAGTGGTCATCCACAGTGTTGGCTGCATCGTAGCAGTAACCATCATTCGATTGCATTTCTGTATTCTAGCAATGTTCATCATTCGTGTTCTGTTTAAGAGGTTAGGTACAGCTTACAGCAGTAAATTTTTTGGAAATATTCAATATTTTTTTCCTCCATTACTGTATCTTGTACAATAATGAAGATTGGTATGTGTAAAAACACTATCCTTCTGCTATATGAAAAAAAAAATATTTTTACGATTTAAAAAAAATATTTATAGGCCATATATTTTTTTTTCAAAATTCAAAGTTCACTGTGCAGTGATGAGGCGTTTCCCTCATAACTCATAAGCTTGTTAACTTTTTCACGTTCTCTCTCTTTTATTTTATTGCTGAAACTCGTTTACAATATCAAGTTCTTTCAACTACATTCCTTAATAAACAATATATATATTTTTTTATTTTGTGTTAGATATTTGACCATTTTTTTAAAAGAACTTATTTTTTATCACACAATCTATCAAAGGTAGAGAAGTGATTTTGCATCATAGTGTATATATAACATGCATAAATACATACAAAAAAAATCTCATCAGAGTATGCTGGATGCTTTTTGAGTTATGAGGGAAACGCTTCATCACTGCACAGTGAACTTTGAATTTTGGGGGGGGGGGGGAAATATAAATAATTTTTTTAATCGTAAAAATATGTTTATCATATAGCAGAAGGACATTGTTTCACACATACTAATTTTCATTATTGTACAAGATAGAGTAATGCATGAAAAAAATGTCGAATATTTCCAAAATTTTACTCCTTTAAGCTGTACCTAACCCCTTAATTCTCATTCCGTCACAACTTCTACAGAATCCTGAGTTATAACAAAATTACTATAGCGAAAATGACACAAATAATTCAGTCCACGAAGAACAAACGAATGCTTACATTAAATGAATTCTGTTAACAATTTCACACGTGCAACAAACAGAAAACCCGTCGTTACTGGCATTGTGAGGGCAGGGAAACATTTACAAGAAGATATGCTAATGGTATGAGTATTCATAGCATTGAAATAAATATTCGTCATCCTTCACTCTTCAAATTTATAGATAAGCTCGAAGCAGAACAGCATGAAATGAACAAGATATTACAAAGCCCCTTGGAAGACAGGGGAATGTGACACCAGTCCTGAACAAAAAGTATATTAACAACCAGGAGCACTACTAGCTGTAGTGCAAAGATCTGAAGAGATATGATCTAATCGATTAATCGATCAATTTCTGTTGTAAGATTAATCGATCAAAAATATTTAATCGAATAATCGAGTCGATTAAAATTAATCGATTGTAGTTTATATTAATTATTATTTTGTTAATACAAACTCATACTAAAATTTTGACAATATTCCTCTCTCGAAAACTGCTTACTTAAAAGCACAATAGTACTGTTAATTTCTAACTGCAAAACAGGTAGCGTAGGGAAAATCTTTGCACAAATGCTTCAGAAAGAGATGGAGATATGAGGACAGTGACCTAGTCTACCTATATTGAAAGTTTAAACATAATGCGAAACCCTTACTAAGTTTTATGGTTTTCCAAGAAAACTGCCACCTTATTGTCAGCTCATCTTCCTAGAATATGAAATATATACTTTTCTGGGATTCGTTTCCCATATCCCTTATAAAATAGCCATGTCTACACTGTGTGCAAGCGAGAGCGTAACTATCCTCTTCGCTTTCTGAAATCTGGTAATTCGATTACAATAGGGATCAGTCTTCTGTTTCGACCGATGTACTTGTGAAGTTGCAGTTTCTGTACTGAGTTTGTATATGAAGGTTATCTGTTTAGTTTGATAAAGAAAAAAATTCAGTTTTCTGTGGCCTGTGAAAAGTGTAAACTCCATTATGTCATATGAAAATTTGAGAGGTAAACTCGGTGAAACGTTTGGATTTAAATTGAACGATTGTGGAGAAATGTTTGACAGAAAAAAAAGTTTTTTCGTGTTTAGTGATGCAGGAAACATTGTTACTGAACGTAGAGCGGCACTGAATTCGAAGCATGAGAATGCACTCATATATTTAAAAGCATGGATGACGCAGTATTAAATATGTGAGTCTACATCCTTTTTGTTATTTATGTTTGTCTCAAAAATTCCCGGAGAAATTGACACAATAAATTATTAGCTTCATAATAAATATGTTAGTATATAATTAAAATAGTTGTTTTGTAATATAACGATATAATATATACAGATATACAACATTTAATACTTATGCTTATCACCGAACACAAGTTAAATTTAACAATAATCGTGTAGGTATATTACAGTATATTAATCCATTTTTTCAAATTGATCAAAATTCGATAAATTGATTAAATTCAAATAGTTAATCGATTAAATATTTTGATCGATCAACAGCACTAACATTTACCTAAGAACTGCAGCATAAAAAGTAAAGGTAAAGGTATCCCCGTAACATGCCATGAAGGCACTTGGGGGCATGGAGATAGAGCCCCATGCTTTCCATGACCTCGGCACTAGAATGAGGAACTGCAGCGTACACATTGAAATTCAATCCTTGAATAAACTGATAGTGAAGACGATCACAATTAACTTGTGTTTGTGCCAAAAAAAAAAAATCAATGTATTCATTCCATAAAAATAAAATGCAGCAAAAAAAAGCTATCTTCTTTCATTCTGACCGAAGAAATGAGTTACCAATTTCAGTGACCCAAATGACTGACCGAAAAATTGTGATCAAAACGTGTTGAGTCACCTAAAACTTCTGACCAATATCCAGCGACCGAAATACAACTTTGAGCGGAAAAATGGGACCCAAATGTCCAAGACCAATGTATCTGTGACCCATACATACATTGACCAAAGTCGCTGCAAATCCTAAAATACGAGTACATAATCATATCCACTTATTCTGAATGAAATCCGCTCAACAGTTTCGACTTGAAGCACTGTCATAGAAAATGGAAACACTTTTATTTTCACTCTTGGATGCCGGAACATACACTGTAGTATACTTAAGTTTCTAACTGGATATGGAATTGTATTTCCTTACATTATCGCATTCATTTATCGTTCCACGGTGTCAAAACAGTATATCAGCGGACATTGTATTTCTATTCAAAACACTTACTTAAGCCTCTACGTCATTTTAGATTATTTTGTTGGTGTCCACTGAATTGCCGTGCATTCATCGCCTACTGTTACTAATTTAGTCTTCATGACACGATCCTTTACGTCAGTGCAGTCACGTAATTAAACATCTACCGGAAACAAAAAAAACGGAGTATGATTCAACTAGAATTACAAATAACGAACTTAGAATTGAGGTTATACAATAAACATAACGTCAGTACCGCTTTCGCATTGTATGTTTATTTATAATACAAGATCTTTCTATCCGCATGCATGAATCTGCGACTGGAACGAGTTCATTCAAACATCGTCACAGAATGCAAATTGCATATTCACTTCTACAGTTTAACTTAACGGACTTAACGTTGCGGAAAGCCATAGTCGCAAATCCCAGTCCCTCATAGGACACTGCTCTTTGTCTACTCTATTGTTATTCTTACATCCGGTTTTATCTTAGGTAGAGGCTAGAGTTTCCTTTTTTTATAGTCCAGTGAAACGGAAATGGCAATGAGAGCTGAGGAAGGGGAAAACAATTAAGGGCGAGCCCATGTCCTTGCAAGGGATTTGGGGCTGCGGGTAAGAAATTGTATGAGCTCAAGCCTGTAGGCCACTTTCTCACTCCGTATGTTGCTGCTACACTGAAGGAACCTAGAAAATTTTGAAGGGAAAAGCCAAAATGTCTTGTGTCGTGCTGATCTCACATGAGATATCTCTAATGGGGATCATAAGACATGACATATGAAAATAAAAATTCGATTCTGAGCTAACCCTTTGCAGCACAAATTATTTTTTTATGTTTTTCATTTCATGGGCCATAACAAAGCTTCGATCATTTTTTTTTCAACATTTTAACTCTGCACACAATTTCAAAACATAGATGGCACCTCTATATATACTCAAGAGCTGGTTCCTTGCCATACAATTTAGAAAGAAAGAAAACGGTGGTTTTTCTGAACAACCACTATGCTGCAAAGGGTTAAGGCCCATTCACAATGAAAATTAAACATAACGTAAGCGTTAACTTAAGAATGTAAACGTTACTGTAAAATCACATCATTCATGATGGGGACATAAACATAACCACAAAGATACTTGGTAACCATGGAAACATAACAACGACGCCATTTCTTCATATTCTGTCGTATCCTTCAGTGCTCCAAGATTGTGTACTGTTTACAAATCACGTAAGCATAAGCATGAAAGTTTGGAGTTTGCAAACTTCCATGTTAACGTCTAACGGCAATGTTAATGTCAGTGTTTATGTGAATCATTGTGAATGATCCCATTTGATACCCCAGCCGCAAACTTCTGTTTTTGTTAGGTTAAGTTTAATTTTCATTGTGAATGAGCCTTTGCTCATTCCTAGCTCAATTTCGACGTCATTACTCAAAGAGCGAAGAATGATGTTGATTGGCTAAGGGAGTTTTCTGAAAATTTTCCCCTTCATTCTGGTCTGCCTTGTCAGTCTCCTGCCAATTCTTTACGTTGCATAATTTTATCAATCTCCTCCATCCATGCAGTCCGTGGATTTTCCCTTTTCCCCCTGCCTTCAGGAATCCATTCCCACATCAGTTTGGCAGTCTATGCTCCTCCATCCTCCGAACATGGCCTTATCAGGTTAGCTGTTTCCTATAGATATAGTCCTCCAAAAAATTTTTATATTCTATTTTTCTCCTCATTTCTTAATTCCTATATTATCCAATTTTGAACATCGAGCAGACCTGAGGAAATCCACTTCCGTGGATTCTAATTAAGATTTAAAATTTGAATTTAATACCCACACTTCTGCTATTCACCCAATGAAGTTGCGACCACTGTAAGAACCCGTAATATAATGACTGTCTGGAACAACTTCTCTTTCTCGGTAGCATAGCCTATCTTTACTGTCATTTCCATTTTTCTGCATAATTCACACCAAACTTGCGAAGTGATTCGATCCATATCGCAGTTCGTAATGTAGGCCTACAATAATCACAATAAAAGAAAATGTACATTATACTGTTCTCTCCAACTAGACGTCTATTTCTGCCTATTACGTTTTAATAATGTGTCAGAGGAAGAACAATTGTTTATATGCATATGAAGTCTGACTAGTGTAATGAGTAGCTAGTCGGCGATGTATGCAATGGATGAGGAAAGGAACTGGCTACCCTACCCCATTATCTCCTGGCCTATTGCCCCATGAGTGGTGCCATCTTGGTATCGCTTTTGAAGTTCAAACCTGTCTTTGGACAGTTGACTAAACAACCACACAGTTTCAATCGTAGAGCCCGGAATTTTAGGTGCTAAAAGTTAATATTGTTCCTCGGTATAAAATAAAGCCATGCCCCCCCCCCCCATTCTTTGAAACGTCTGTCTTGTCATTCAGTATTTTTCTTTTGGTGCCGTTAAAAGTCCCTAATTCTCTTAAATACCCTTACAAATTAGCGCACGGTTTACAAGATTCATTACCCAGTCCTTGTGACTCTTGTCTATTATTACATATCGGACTCCTGTGAATTAGGCTTAAAACCCTCCTTACGGGCACCACTTCTATTCATCTACACTCAGTGTCATTCTTAACTTTTAGCACCTAAAATTCCAGGCTCTAAATCAGCAATGTTATTTCGCTTGCACAACGAACGAACCTTGTGGGGAATATTTCCTCCCTTGAAGTAGAAGAAAGGTTGCCATTTCATTCAGCGCAATAAAAAAGGTGTTTCATTTGCCATCATGATCTTTCTTACACCTTCCCCTGGAAAGATACGAGTAAATAGACATGTCTATCCCAGCCATAAAACTAGAGTGTATTTATAGAAGCTTTTCACTATAAATGTTTACTATAAGAGTTGTGAACTCATCATGACAAGGCATTCGGTATTTTATCCTGATGTATGTAGTAAATGTACATGTAAACATTTCTAACCGATAACGCAATCACCAAATTCTCATCGTCTTTGTAACTTTACCGAAGATAACAATAATCTGAAAATGTGACCGACAGTGTATGAATTTATGAACAAATTTACCTCCTACAAAGTACAGTCTTAGAAGAAAGTTTTGTCGCACGGATACTTTATAAGTCCCAGAAAGGAGGCAGTGCGCATGATCAGACGTACAACAAAACAAAATTAATTTTATTACCTCAATTAGTCCTCTTGTGACCCACGTCTCACGTCCTCTGATCATGCGCACTAAGTATCTTGCGACAATTTTTTTTCTAAGACTGTAATGTACGAACTAATAAACATACTGTATTATGATATAGTTAAATAATGCCGGGTACGTCATTCACCCATATGAAGCCAGGTGGACCAATTTACCGACAGTCGTTTCCCAGGGTGCGTCATAGGAGGCTGGTCTACGCTACACCCGAATGAGATAAGATGATTAAGGAGATTTGTTGGGATCCCACAGGGGAACCGGAGAAAATCCCTGCGTTACCTGAAGCACGGGTTTGCCTAACACAGTTAGTGGGGTTTAAAAAGGGCTACAATGGCTATTTGCGCCCTGTGCTCCACACAAGTTATAAATCGGGGGTATACTGAGGATCGAACCCGGGTCCACAGGATTATAAGTCCAGCGCTCTAGCCACTAGACCACCGTGGCGGCTGATTAATATTAAAGATAGATCACGGCGATCTTGGAACGAAGGAATGCAACAGGCGATGGAGAGTAGGGCCTAGCATGAAAAATGGGAATGACGAGGCAAGATTCAGTTCTATGAAGCATAGACAGAGTCCCAAGACCGCCTAAAATTCTTTTCATTTTTCACATGAAATAAAAAAAAATCGCTGCATAGAGGAAGGCATTCCATTCCAAGAACACTGTTATCATCACCGTCTTCGTTATAGTTGTCATCATAATTATAATCATTTCAAATACTAGGTCATAAGGCCTGTTACAGTCTTGTGTTTCCTATCAATCTTTGTGGGGGAGGCAGAGCGATGTTTTCCCATTAGAACGACATTTCAAGATAGCTGTTGGATATCGTATTTTCTAGTAGATATTTTAGTAACATGATTCTCAAATAATTTTGTCAGTTTGTGATGTCCAGTAATATTCAGTGTTAAGTTCTTAAAAAGTTTTCTCATTTGTCTTGTGATCAAATTTGATTTATCCCGCTGTTCGTCTTATAAAACGCAAACTAAAGTTTTATAAACTTCATTTTAGAAAATAGCTGCTCGCACTGGTAGGTCGATGAATACCGATACATACTCAATTTTTGCGACAAAATGCCTAAGCAGTGGATATGTAGGCCTACTACTGGGCATATTTTAAATTTTTTTACGCACGAGCTATTTCCCATGTAACTATACAACTTGCAAGTAGTAATTTCTTTTTTCGGTTTGTTAATTTCATTCTTCTGAACTTTCAATGACCTCTGCCTTTAATTTTTGCAGCTGGGTTGCACGTTCCACACCTTTATAGAAAGCAGAAATTTCTATACTAGTAATTCGAATATAGTAGATTCTATTATCAGGCAGTACATCTCACTTGAAGATATGTGTCGGAGGAAGAACAATTGTTAGTGGAATATGTAGCTAATCGGCGATGTATGCATTGGAGGGGAAGAGGAACTGACCACCCTACCCCATTATTTCCTGGCCTAGTTGCCTCATGAGTGATGCCTTTTTGGTGTTACTTATGAGGTTCAAACCTGTCTTCGCACAGTTGACTAAACAACAACAACAATATAGTATATGTTTGAAATGAGCAACTATATGAAACATTCATTCAAATTTATTTTAATATCATGTTGGAAACTGAATTGTCATTACCGCTAATAAAAAATAATTATAACAGACTTTCGGTTTTCTTGTGACCAGAGTGTTGTTTTGGATAATGTCTTTTCATATTTGTAATTTCAAACCTATAGAGAACTTTAGAATCCAACAGACACTTTGCATTACCTTCGAAAGAAACAACAAAATATTTATGTTCCAATTCTTCTTGGAAATGTCACTTGTAAGTTCCTAAAGTAGATATTTGTGAAGAACACATCGTACCGCTAGTGAAGATCCGAAGTAAATAATATGTATCGGTAGTATTTAATATTCTAGTCTTGCCTGCTGGAGGGAAGCGTTAGCAATAGCAACATGTGCTAGGCATACATTACTTAACTTTCATTATTCACTTTCATGTTGTTTTATGATCTAGATATTAATGTAATCACTTTTGTATGCCTATTGTATTCAATCAGAATTAGTCTGGCCCTTAGCTCTGCCAGATTAAATAAATTATTATTATTATTATTATTATTATTATTATTATTATTAAATTGCTTTCACACAACATTATTGTTCTATTCCTCAGAAGCGTAGCTTATGAAAGACAAGAAAGAAATTTTCTCTAATGCTCCTCGCATATCGTTTGCTATTATGTTCCCATTAATAAAATAAAGTTTAAGACTATGGTATGGATTACAAGAGAGGATGGGACAAGCTCACACGCACGTAATACAATGAACTCATATCAATGATAGGTCTATCTATATCTTCATATTTTGGTATGAATTCTTTCACATGCTGTAAAGGTAACTATAAGACACTCCAACTTTGCTTCCCTCCCAAAGAAAATAATGCTAAGGATTTTTATTGCCCTTAAATTCCATCGCCCTCCGCCGGGTTTGAATCCGCGACTCTTGGATCCATTGGCAAGCACAGTAGCAATTAAAATCACCGAGAACAACAATAGGCTCTAGTAATGTTATTTTCAAGTACTCACACAGTTTACTCTCTACAAGCGAGTTGTCGAAGTCATAATAAAATATACATGAAAATTAATGCTATAAATATTTTCATGCACGAATGAAGCGTCATCGGAGAAAACATCAGAGGAACAATTCTGAAGATTTTACAGTTGCATACGATTGTTGGAAATTCTTAGTGGAAATTCATACTGTAGGGATGAAACATGGCGTAGACGTAGAGTATGTGACGTACATTTGTTTTTAAAATTAAAAAAAAAAATGTTTTATTTAACGACGCTCGCAATTGCCGAGGTTATATCAGCGTCGCCGGTGTGCCGGAATTTTGTCCCGCAGGAGTTCTTTTACATGCCACTAAATCTATTGACAAGAGCCTGCCGCATTTAAGCACACTAAAATGCCATAGACCTGGGCCGGGATCAAACCCTCAACCTCGTGCACAGAAGGCCAGCACCATACCAACTGCGCCACCCAGGGCGACTTTGTTTTAAAACTGTCTGATGTTAAGTTGCAAAGTGCTCGCAATTAATGGCTACAGAATGCGGGGGAGGGGGGAGGAAAAAAAAGTAAATTCGGCACCTTTATCTCTGAGAGTTTCATGAAGATTTCGTGTCCTTGAATAAAAATACTCTTATTTCACGTAGCGTCAAACCACTCGAAACCAGACGATAAATTATCTGTTGAAAGGTGCAATCTTGTTAAGATATATTATCCTATACACATGCTCTTCCAAGACATTATTTTCTCGACAATTTCCACGGATGAGGAGTATTTCCATTTCTTCTTCGTCAGTGTGTATCTTAGAACACGACTAACGGACGAAATTGTTAACCTTGCATTCTGATAACTGATTGAGTTGTTACATTTATTTATCTATATAATGTCTTCAGTGTTTACAAATGCCCTGCTTTGTTGACTTCTCTTTCTTTGATTATTATGATTATTAATGATTATTAGAGGAGAATCTTTATTAATCTTTACGTACATTCTCTTTCTTTATTGGTTGGCGTATTTTTTATTTGTCTCCTAGGATGTATTATATAAAATTCCTTTGTTAGTGAATAATTATTATGCTAAATTTATTTCATTCGTGTATTTATTATAACATTTTAAAAAACCAATAGCCTACCTCTAGTTCATTTATGATTACCAACTACGATCGTACAGAAAATAGTACTTCATCTTAAACTAAGTTTTCATTTTCTGTTGTGCTTTTTTAATTTCCGGTTAACAGAACTGTACCTTATGACACATTTGAACATGTTTTGAATAGCTTAAAATTAATGTTTAAAAAATTACGCAGTACCACTTCAGAAAATGATTGCGTCACTGCTGTCTTAACAATTGGGACTGTGCTCAAGAGATACAATGTACCTCTTATAAATAATGTTCATTTGTAACAGTTTTCATTTCAAGTAGAATAAAATGTTACTGTGCGTGATCAAGATGAATGAGACACATTGTATATCTATATTTAATTCTGCATATAATACCGAACTCCATCTATAGTAAACCAATACTACGATTAGGATCTTTCTATCGATATATAACACAAATCAGTTCATATTAGATCAGTTATGCCAGCATCAACTCGCCATGAGTGCGTCGTCTGCCGTGTAAACGGTCCAGCTTGCGTGCACCTATACTATTCCCCTCCTTCGCCGCAAGAGGGGTGGAAATGAATCTCAACAAAACTAGGTGAACACCACGTTTGACAGATTCTCACGTAGAGTTAGGCTGACCAGATTTTTATGGTGTCCAGCAGGGGACATCGGCAATTTCAAGAAAAACCACAAACACTTACCTAGTCACTCTTAAATGTTGCAGAAAATACATGCAACAGTAGATAAAATGATAGAACTTTGCATAGAACTAAATTGATAGAGTACGGTATCTTAACTTTCTGAATGAAATGCATAAACACACGTAACTCCTATACATAATTATAGCCACGAAGAACTCAATTTCAGTACTGACGCATGCATGCAAGTCTTTCACAGAATATTGTACACACTGAACACATACATTTTACAAATACTTGTTTGAAGAATGTATCTTTTTAAGGATCTGTTCATTCCCATACAGCTTCACACTAAGTTTTCCACATGAGAAATGAAAGTTTGTTTTCACTTTTAACAAAGCTTTAACTGTTTCAACTTTCATTCTTGCCTTTTCATCAGTCCAGATTGAGTTTATTGTGGAGAAAAGTCTTTCAAATGACGAATTACTGACTGGAAGGCACATGATTAATGACACTATTTTGAGAAGATTTTCAAATGGAATGGATTTTTTTATGTTGAAAAATATACAGTTTTTTTCACCTGCTGATTTGTCACAAAATTTCTCATTTTTTGAACTACTTAACAATGGACGCTGCGGAAGTTCTAACGCTTCCGCGCAACGCGAATGCTAAGATGACCAAAATCAAAGATGCTATGTTCTTCTCAAAGAGTGCAGAATATCTCATATGGTGCTCACTGGTTCTTTTGTCTGATACTGAGAACCGTTCAGAAATGTGAATGAATCGCAGCAGTTCCAGTAAAATGTTATTAAAACAAAATCAAAGCTTCTGGGGACAAAAACTGGGACATTTGCTCTCCGAGGAAGCAACTCAAAACCGGGGATTATCCACGGAAATCGGGGACGTCTGGTTAGCCTACATAGAGTCCATTATGAAGATAGTTCCCAGCAAGACTGACAATGGAAGAATTATGTTTAGAGAACATCACAAAAATGTAAAAGATTGAAACTTTCACGAATAAGGACAAATCCGGATGCTTGTAATGTGTGTGAAAATAAAAGATTTGAATTATTTTAGTTTTATTTTAAAAATTGGTCAATATACTTATACAAAAATTTTGAAAAAGTTCAAGATATAGCCTACTGAGCATTTATTCATGAACATTAACAATATAGTAATATTTCAAATTGTTTGTTATAATTTGAAATAATTTTCATTATGAATTATTGTTAACTATACCTCCATAGAAATATTATTTAACATGATTGTCGAAACATAATTTCCCAAATAAATTATCCTAATACTAGGTTATGTATAGCCTAGTATTAACTCTACATTACTGTAGTAACTTATTCCCTGTACAACGTACATCCCTTACTGACGATTTCTCTTACACTCACTCAAACCAGAACACACGCAAAGTGCACTCTGATAGGTAGCAGTTCGTAACCTTGTCAGTGTCCTTGACATACCTGCATTAGATAATGTACAGTGCACTATCACCTGAGATTATGGTTCAAGAAAAACTTTTGCGTCCTAGTGGAACCGGAATATGTGTGTAAAATAAAGTATCGAAATATGCACGCAAATGTGAATAAAATACTAAAATATACAGAATAGATATGTAAATTGTAATTACAAATTATATAACAGCAATAGCAAGTACTTATTCAGGGTGATTCACGAGGATTTACCGTCCTTTACGGAGCTTATTTTCGAAGGCATTCTGAGCAAAAAATGTCATATGAACATGGGTCCTATTCTCGATATTTACAGAATTACGTTTCGTTATTGGAACGCATTGCTGTGAACGCGTGATCTTGGTCAGCGTGCAGTCAGCAGCCAGCGCGAGTGCTATGGAAATCAAAGATAGCCGTATCCAGTTACGTAGAGCGACGAGTGCCGTTCACAAGCGTGCGACCAAGTGTACTCAAGCGGACGGCGACATTTTTTAAAATGTGTTGTAAACTCTCCAAGATGCAAAATTGAATTACAAATAAAAGTCGGTAGAAGTGGTGTCATTTGTAATAATTGTTGTGATAAGTGCGTAAGAATAATGCAATTTTCTAGTTAAAAATAAAAAAAAAGATGTCTGTACGAAGCAACTAAGGAGTTCACAGCACATTTTTAGCTTCATAATACTTGCCAATTAAAGAAATGGTACTTCTGAATGGTTCATTCTCCATTTGTATTATTCTTTTACCTTCAAACTAAAGAATGGACGTATTTTACAAACAACTTTAAATTAGTGTAACTCTGAAAATATTGATAATAGGAACTATGTTTATATGACATTTTTTGCTCAAAATATCTTCAGAAATGAGTTCCGTAAAGGACGGTAAAGCCTCGTGTATTACCCTGTATATAAACCCATAGATAGTAGAGACAGTAGGCAGACAGAGAAAGCGTTGGATTGAACAGTTTCTTTTTTTCATGAAAGCGAAACAAGTCTTACAGATTTAACACACGATTGCTGTTGATGATAATAATTGGATAAATTAGGAGATAATCATCGCGCCTATGAATTTACGTAATTCTTGCTGCTGATGCAGTTGCATGCAAAGAAAGTTATTTTTAGATTTCCACCGTGAAAGGTCTACGTGTCTTGCTAAAGAATGTTTTATAACAGTGAAAATATACATCCTACTTCACATGCATTTATCGGTATTAACCCATTACAGAAACGGAAAAGAGTAGGTTGCCAAATTTGCATAACAATCAAGTACTAACTACCGGACAAACTGGTTGGAACATTTAGGAAAAATGGGCGATCGTTTTATCCCCAATGGCTACTTGAATATATTAGAGCCGAAGGAACGCTGGAGCCATAAATTCTAAAGAGAAGGGCATGACATCGGAAGAAATCACGATTGATTTCATTATTGCATTTGACACCGCTAACGATACTGATGACTGCGACGACGACGACGACGATGATGATGATGATGTCTGAAAATACAAGTTTTAATTTAAAATTACAAATACTACAGAGTGTGCATTTTAGTGAAAATAAGAAAATATGCATAAAAAATTTGTCCATATGTACCCAGTGGTGGCGTTCTAATTTTTTTTAACAACCGGTTCTCTCCTCTAATGAACATTAATTTTAACATTTTTTATATCAAATATATTAAATAAGCTGATAATAACTGGAATGCTCCATGCTGTTGCAGAATTACGTGTACATGAATTTTAAAAACTCGCGAATGCTGACTCGCGTCACGAATAAGGGGAGTACAAAATATTCACAACACTAACTAGCTTTGAATATCTGATCACACTAGAAAACTGTTTGAAATATCGGAAGATGCATCTGCACATGCACTTATACCCTCTGTCACATCAAGTTTATTTAGGGTTATCACATGAGAAACATGGAAAGCAGGCCATCCTATCTGCAAAAGCAGGACATAACGTATCTGAAAAGCAGGATTTTCTACAAAAAGCAGGACATGATAACGTGACACGTGACGTGACGTTACGTTTATCTTCAATGTTATATACAATAAGGTAAACTGTTAGTGTTAGTGTACAATAAAATTAATACAAAACTGTTAACAATCATTAATTAAATAATGATTATACCGATTATAAATAACTTATACCTTGTACAGGTTATAAATAACTTATACCTTGTTTAGTTCAAGATTGTTGGTACTTCTCTGATGACCGAATTTATTTGACCAAGGAATGTCATTTGTCACCCAGTAAATACTTCTTGAAATCCATACGAGATATGTTAAATTAAATTTTACAAACATATTTCCTCTAATGGACTCTAGACATAGATGGTTTCTCTCTTTCGCCCATTGAGAACTGACGAAAGAGAAAAGCTGCACAATTAATTTCTGATTTTATACAATGCCTGGCCTGACGCAGTTAACACACCTAAAAACCAGGACATTTCCGACGAAATCCGGAAGTCTGGTAATCCTAAGTTTATTTAACTTTTCACTTTCCGAAACATTATCCATTGAATCATCTATTTTACTTTTCTTATAGACGTACCGCTACCACTACTAATGAAAAAACTTGATCGAATGCTTAGCGAGCTGTATTACCGTTTACTTTTAAATTACATTTATTGTGGTATTAAAAAGCTGAAAAATTTCGTGTTGAATTAATGTTCTTCCTTTCTGTAAAAAGCTAATTTCTTAACTTTAAAACTACGAACTGCGACAAATTCAACAAGAGGTTCAGGCGAACCGGCTGAATGACACCACTGTATGTACCGTACTATCAAATTTCATATAAAATTGTCAACCAAGGCATATGTGGCCAATGTTATTGAATGTAATATGCATTTTGCACATAAATCCAGTTCCTAATTATTCATTTAAACAAATTTTGTATTTATAGCTTTTTTTTTTTACTAAACCCCTGCATATGATTCATATAAAGATACGATCATTTAGTCAAGTTATGATGCGTCAACTTTTTAGTATTTGTGTAACACTTGACCCGTAACAGAGGGCTTCCGAAGTAGCCTATAAACTACTGACGTAGAGACTCAGAGTCTTTAATTAAAAATGTGAGTTATTGATTATTTTCACATTATTTATATTTATGTAGATAACAGTGACAACTATGGAATGTTCCGTGTGGCAGTCTTACAGAATTTAGTTCGTGATAGTTTTTAAATAAGATATTTCCACTATCTACCAGTGATGCAACTTAGCCATTTTATAGCTAGATCTAGCTTTTAAAGTTGCAGCTAGCCACTAGTTCGCGAAAAAAAAAAAAAAAAGCTGCTAGTGACATTCCTGGCTATTATTTTTTGTCATTTTCAGTTTTCACGTCCAAATTTTAAATTAAAAGCACAACATTCAATTAAACCAGTTGTATTTTCATAATTATGAAGTATATTACTTTAATTGTTGGTATTTGTATTGGATTTATAGTTTGGGTTTAAAGTTATTTAACATTTTTTAATCTGTAATTTATTCACTCTCAATTTTGAGTCTTACTCATTCAGGCTGGTTTATATTGTATTATATTAACTTCTATTCATTTGTAATTTACTAGCATTAAATAAATAAATAAATAAATAAATAAATAAATAAATTGCGGTTTTGAACTCCCGACCACGAACGTTTGCTCATAAGGGCGTAAATTTTTTAATTAATATTTCTGTTTTGTTTAAATATTTGAAATATTCATTCTTGTTTTTATGTATATAATAGTTTTGTAATATATTTTTGTTTCTGTTAAATTCAATATGTATCTTTGTAACTTCAATTACAACCAGTCTCACAGTTTATAAACAAGTACCAGCTGCAGTGGAAAAATCATGTCCAACGAATGAATCGGAATAGACTTCCAGAAGCCATGCTTCAATACCGTCCCCAAGGGAAGAGATCTTTAGGCTGTGCAAAAAAAACAAGGTGGACCGAGAATGATTGACTGAGACCGTAACGGGTCTTGGACCTTATACTTGTTTGGATGATGATGTATTTTTGTAGTTTCCTGATTATAATAATTGTAATAAATGTGTATTTAAATTTGATTATAAATAAATAAAATAAAAATATTCCTCTTCCTCAATGATCCAGTAAGTTACCACATAATATGAATCAAATACTGTCACTTCAAAGGTCAAACCTCAGCTAGCCTCTGCATGTGACGCCATATGGCAGAGTGAGGATATCGGGGAATTACTGCTTTTCTGCCGAATCACTCATTTCATCATTACTTGAATTCGAGCTGCAACTTGCAGACAGTGATCATTCATCACTCCGCAAAATGCCATTGATCTAAATACATCCATTCTGGAGTAATTAATTTTCCAGTAAGTTTTCACAACAGAAAAATTGTTATATAATCCGCAGTTTGAAAGATAGAGAGATTGGGTTAGCAGTAAAAGAAACTTTATTTTTCACAGGCATTTGGTCCTTTTATAAACATCAGGGATTTCACATAAGTATAAAGACAGGAGTGCAAAATCTCTTTCGAAGGGGTGTCCTTAAATTTCTGGTAGAACCTGTACTACCTCACTAAGGATGGTCATCTTCCCATGTTTGATCCTATGTAATCTCATAAACAGTGCCATTATCACAGAAGTAGAAGTGTACAGATTCTCAATTCAAACACAAGATGGAAGGGAGATACCAAATACAAATACACATTATCACCAGGAAAACGTTCCCACCTGAGCAATGGAATTCTTCAAATAACCAGTTTATCCGAAGCCAGGGAAGTACGTTATCATGTCCTGAGACATGAAAAAGAAACAAATAGGAGTGTTCATTTATTTAAATAGCAAAAGAGAAACTGTATCAAGAGATATATTTCCACGTTTCGTAGCTATATGCATTCTTTCATACAGAGGAATACTTTTTATGAGAAAATTTGAATATTTTTAATATGCGTAACAGATCGAAAGAACAAAAGTAATGACTAATGAGCATGTTAAAAGATAAGCTCGTTAAAAAAAAAACTAGACATAGTCTACCAGAACTTCTGCCGTTTTAGAAGGGAGAAGAAAGCCAGAACAGCCAAAGCGAAGTTAACAGGATCATTACATTTTTTGTAATCGGAGTATAAACCAAGAACAATCCGCATTGGTGTTAGGGATGGCTGTGAATTACGAAGAAATATTGTAGATCGTTGGCGAAATCTTGGTAGAACACTACTAACCTTGCCCACCACGAATTCCATTTCTTGTATGTTATATTTCCTTTTCTATAAGTGAATCATCTTTGGGCAAGGTACGAGTCGAAAGCTGTGAACAAAAATTCTGAAATTCTGTGATGGACGTTTTAATAGGACTTTGCATGTTGTTGCAACGAGATTGTGTACATTGCTACATTATCGTTGATGTTTGCTGATTTTCACTTCGCTACAATATTGCAAGTCCTCCACTATTTTTTCCTAGCATGATTTTTTTGACAGAATAATTTAGTTCCTGGTTCGTTCTTGTGCTCTTATGTTTTGAACTCTTTGAAAAAAATTGTTGCTAGTTTGATTGCAGTGTCAACAGTATGTATGTATGTAATGTAATGTAATGTATTGAATTATATTGCATTGCGTTGCGTTATATGTACGCAACATAAAACTCCATACACCGCGACTGGCGAAAGTATCAGTCCTAAAATCTTTAAACTGCTTATGATGATGATTATTATTATTATTATTATTACTCTATTATTATTATTATTATTATTATGTACATTATCAAGATTTCAGATGATATGTAGTACTATCCGTAAGACAATAAGCAATAAAACAAGAAAAGATACGAGCAGTGGCGACTCGTGATATTTTTTATTTGTAGAATATGAGATTGACGACTGATGACCAAGATAGAAACTAATAATAATAATAATAATAATAATAATAATAATAATAATGCATGCGCAATTAATTTGCTACAGTTAAATTCTTCTAAATGATCAAATACAACTTCAGATATTCTTTCGGCAGTCCTGTCATCTGAAAGTCCTGTTAATTTTTGTGTTTTATTATAGCTTATTTTATTTATTTTTATGTAATTTTGGTTTTATTCATTTTATTTTTTGTTCTATCATGTTAAATTATAATTTAATTTATAGACGTTTGAAATGGGCAGGGCATGTAGCACGTATGGGCGAATCCAGAAATTCATATAGAGTGTTAGTTGGAGGGAAAAAGACCTTTAGGGAGGCCGAGACGTAGATGGGAAGATAATATTAAACTGGATTTGAGGGATGTGGGATATGATAGAGAATGGATTAATCTTGCTCAGGATAGGGACCAATGGCGGGCTTATGTGAGGGCGGCAATGAACCTCCGGGTTCCTTAAAAGCCAGTAAGTAAGTATTATTTAATTCATTGTATTCTTTTAAAATGACCAAGAAGACTACAAGGGTACTTGAAAATTCGTATTGTGGTCTTTGACAGGGTTTCCACACCACAACCCAGAAAGAAGGATCGTTGTATTAGGATATAGGTCATATCCTCAAACGCGGTTAAAGTCAAGCCATACCCCAATCACTCTCCGCCCCCACCCCTGTCCATAACTTCACTGCTAGAAAAAACCGTTTGCTGTAAGATATTTGGATGGTTCGTCGCAAAGTATTCCTAAGGTTTGAGATGTGCAGTGGCGACAACTCACGACAGAAAGTGGAAGTTTGAAGAAAATAATTACATCGGGACGCATTAAAATTCAAAATCTGCAATTAAAATGTTTTCTGTCCTCGGAGGCACGAAATTAAACTGTAGGATCATCCTCATATCCTTCATGGAGGAATCGCCACTCGATACGAGAATGAAATTGTATAATGACAGTCCCTACGTTGTTTTATGGAATTGAGGTATGGTTAACATCAAATAAAAATAAGAAAAAAAAAATCAGTACATAAATTCGTTTTCTAAGGAAAACTAAAGGTTGCCCACGTAGACTTATGATTATTTATGGACAGAAACGGAATAAAACAGAATTGCAAATATTTAGATACTTGCCATTAATGAAGAAATAGAAAAGTATTGTAAAAATTGGTTAAACCACATAAATAGGATGAACAATTAATTCAAGACTTCCAAACTATTAACCATATTATGAAGAGAAATGTACAGTAGTGGCAAAAAAAAACCGGACCGACCCTTGTAGCTGATTTCAGAGCCTTGTTCACTCCAGAGCACGATAGACTGGTGGTTCGAATCCTGCCTGGGAAGGAAACTTTTTTTGTTCCTTATTCAAATTTATTCCCAATACTTTTCGATTGCAGCGATATTTTACTACTTAATTAACTTATTATTCCCAGAACATGAATTTTACCAGCAATCGAAAAGTATTGGGAATAAATTTGAATACGGAACAAAAAAAAATTTCCTTCCCAGGCAGGATTCGAACCACGAAAGCCTTAGTTACCAGTCTATCGTGCTCTGGAGTGAACAAGGCTCTGAAATCAGCTATAAGGGTCGGTCCGGTTTTTTTTTTTTTAACATAGGACACGGGAAAAAAGAGATGGAATAATATACTGAGGCAGTTTGCCTAATACCGTGAAGTATAGATTATTATTATTATTATTATTATTATTATTATTATTATTATTATTATTATTATTATCATCATCATCATCATCATCATCATCATAATCATCATCTAGCGCACAAGTATAACATTAAGCCAGTTCATAAGAAGAAACTGTTTAGTTTACTGTAACTATTCAAGAAAGACAAATTTAAAATCGTGCGGTTTCAGCAACGAATGCGCAGAGCAAGAGTTGCGAAGACTGAAAGGAATAGCTTGTCCCTCCCCTCTCTTCTTGTGCAGGCTTGGAACGTAACGAGAGAAAGAGACCTGCTGCCGAGCCAAGGTCCTACGACCTTCGCTCGTTCACACAAAATACGTAACTGCAGCTTCATGATTCAGCAACATTTCGTGACGGACGTCGAAACCTTGATCTAAAAATCTTCATTATATTTACAATTCCTGAAGCCGATAGTCAGAGAACTAAAGGTTGTGTGTTAAAGCACCCTTTTACATTAAATAATGGGCATAGTGGCTATCTCGAGATTTTGAGAATAACAAACAACGTGGTGTCTCTGTTAGTCTAGCAGTGCATGGCGTTGGCTAATAACGTCTGGGTCGTACTATAATGAAGAGAGAAGGAAAACATGAATATGCTGTTTTTTTATCGGCTAAAAGCCTCTGCGTGACATTGGAATAACTACGATCTTATCTAGTGTAATAATACTATGGTTAGAATTCATTAGTCTTAAGAAGATTTGATACGTCGCACAAGAAAGTACAAGTGAGTTTTTCTATGGAGTGTAGATAGTGCCAGTTATAAGCAAAACACATTTCGATATGCATAATATAATACAATAATAATATATTACAAGGATTCTTTGACCGAATGGATTTACTACGTTATGCAATTCAGTACCATTGGACCACCGGCGTAGCTGAGGCGGTAGATGCGTTTGCCTTCTAATTCGAATCTGCATTCGGGCGTGAGTTCGATTCGCGCTTGGACTGATTAAATGGTTGACTTTTTCAGTGTTTTCCTAATGGTGAGGCGAATGTCAGGTATTCACTTGGCGAATCCTCGGCCTTATCTAATCAAATACCATCTCTCTATTACCAATTCTATCCACGTTAAATAACCTAGTTGTTAATACAGCACCGTTAAATAACCATGTTAAAAAATTGATGGTGTGGGGTAACTTCGTGTTTTCGCAAGTAATTTAATCTTAGTTGTATACACAACTTACGTATTAGCAAGTAGTTGAATTCGATCCCGTGCTTTTAACGAGAGGAATGAGAACATCACGATGATAATTTCAGTATCTGTTAATCACAGATTACAGTGAACGTGAGCATCACCTGATTTGTTTTGTCAATAAGCATTTCCTTTTACTAAGTTGTTTGTGTGACTTACCTACGTTTTCTAAGAAACAGAGATGTTATGATGGGCACAAAAAAAGTCTGTAATTTTCGTGGGAGCGTCTTTCATTAGTATTTACAATTTTTCCTGCAACTCACTCTCTTTGAAATAGGTTCAAAGTACGGTTTGATACATGAACATAATTACTTACTTATTTACTTATTATTTACTTACTTACTTACGGCTTTTAAGGAAACCGCAGGTTCATTGCCGCCCTCACATAAGTCCGCCATCGGTCCCTATCCTGAGTAAGATTAATCCCATTTCCCTCAAATCCATTTTGATATTATACTTCTATCTACGTCTCGGCCTCCCCAAAGGTCTTTTTCGCTCCGGCCTCCCAACTAACAATCTATATGAATTTCTGGATTCGCCCATACGAGCTACATGCCCTGCCCATCTCAAACGTCCGGAAAAGTTCCTTATTATGTCAGGTGAAGAATACAATGCTTGCAGTTCTGCGTTGTGTAATTTTCTCCATTCTCCTGTAATTCCATCCCTCTTAGCCCCAAATATTCTCAAACGCCATTAACATCTGTTCCTCTCTCAAAGTGAGAGCCCAAGTTTCACAACTATACAAAAAGCTGGTAATATAACTTTTTTATAAATTCTAACTTTTAGCTTTTTTGAGAGCATGCTGGATGACAAAAGCTTCTCAACCGAATAATAACAGGCATTTCCCATATTTATTCTGCGTTTAATTTCCTCCCGAGTGTCCTTTATATTTGTTACTGTTACTTCAAGATATTTGAATTTTTCCACCTCTTTATAGGATAAATTTTCATTTTTATATTTCGTACTATGTTCTGATCACGAGACATAATCATATACTTCGTCTTTTCGGGATTTACTTCCAAACCTATTCTTTACTTGCTTCAAGTAAAATTCCCGTGTTTTCCCTAATCGTTTGTGAATTTTCTCCTAACATATTCATGTCATCAGTATAGACAAGCAGGTGATGTAACCCGTTGAGTTCCGAAACTTCTCTGTTATGCTGGACTTTCCTAATGGCATATTCTAGATTATAGAGCTACGTTAAAAAGTAAATATGATAGTGCATCTCCTTGCTTTAGTCCGCACTGAATTGGAAAAGCTTCCGACAGAAACTGGCCTATACGGACTCTGCTGTACGTTTCACTGAGACATTTTAATTAGAGCCTACATCAACATAATAATAATAATAATAATAATAATAATAATAATAATAAATTATCAGGCAGTACATCTGACTTGACGATATGTGTCAGAGGAGAACAATTGTTTGTATGCATCTGAAGTCTGAATAGTGGAATATGTAGTTAATAGGCGATGTATGCATCGGAGGGAGAAAGGAATTGGCCACCCATTATCTTCTGGCCTAGTTGCCTCATGAGTCATACTTTATTGGTGTTACTTATGAGGTTCAAATCTGTTTTCGGACAGTTGACTAAATAATAATAATAATAATAATAATAATAATAATAATAATGATAAATCATGCTATCTTAAGAGGTGGCTTTGTGTCGTGATGATCACAAGGCTAGGTCATCCAGATAATTGTTAATATGTAGTTTTTGTTTAAATAATAATAATAATAATATAATAATAATAAAATTAATATAGAAGACACTAACAAGCCCAATACTTTAAGTAGAAGTAGGGTGGTGTGATTCTGATTTAGATTAGAATATGCATTTTCAGTGTTAAAGTCGTTTTTAGATGAAAATTTTCATAAGTAATAGGGCTGTCACAAGAGATTTTCTTCTTGTCGATAATTTATCCAAAGGAAATGGAATATTCGCTTGATATTTTCTTTCTTACTTACTCTGCTTAACCTCCCCTTTTATCCGACTTAAATTCCATTGCTGGTAGGGCAGGGTGATTCACTGGATCGCACATTAGACATCTCACAAATGCGGGCCTACTTGATCATGGGAGCGGAATGACGCAGGGCCATCGCTGTGACATTACAGGGCAATCACAAGACAATGAACGAACGCCCAGTCCCGAGGACGCAAGATAATTTCTTCCATTCATTTCCTAAGCCTGGATTCGAACCACGGGCCGTTTGACACAGCCACAACGGCGGTTCGCATATTTAATAATACTATTTCAGAACAGAATATTAAATAAATTATTAATAAATGAAGATAATACCTGACATAATTAGGAACATTAAATCCAGACGTATGAGATGGGCAGGGCATGAAGCAAGCATGTAGCATGTATGGGCGAATCCAAAAATGCATATAGAGTGTTAGTTGGTAGGCCGGAGGGAAAAAGACCTTTGGGGAGGCGAGACGTAGATGGGAAGATAATATTAAAATGGATTTGAGGAAGGTGGGATATGATGGTAGAGACTGGATTAATCTTGCTCAGGATAGGGACCAATGACGGGCTTATGTGAAGGCGGCAATGAACCTCCGGGTTCCTTAAAAGCCAGTAAGTAAGTAATAACGCATACTTTTTACTTACAGCGTATCGCATTTTATTCACATGACAATGAAGTCTTCACAAATACGATAAGAGCCATTTAGTGTTAAGCACTCTTAACTAATGAATAATAGCAATATTAATTTGTATATAAACACAATGAAATTAAAATATATATATATATATATACTGTATATAAATTTAATTAAATATACAACTTAAGACGTAACATTCTAAATGTGCTAAGTGCCAATTATTCAAATTTCATTTTATTCAATCTAAGGAACGAACATCCATATGAGAATATCATACTAAATTGACTTTGTCGTAGCTCAACTAACTGTGACTCATACGTGCGCCAAAAGATGGTGTTGTATGTATCTCAACATGCATTTCGCAGTGTGTTTTTCATAAATATCTCGGAAAATTGTTTTTGGCACTTAGCACATTTAAAATGTTAGGCCCTCAATTATGGAAGCGATATTCCATAAAAGTAAATTTATGGAATGTACTTGATGCCGACGAAATTGATGTTCATTGTTTTTTTTTTCGAGTTTTATTCATAAATTAGATTATGACTTTTCTCATTGGTTTGTGGAAACAACTGCTAATCATCAGCGACAGGACAAAGTGACAATATAAAATCGACAATATATTAGTGATCGATGGCTCTGAGTGATTGAAATTCAACCGACTCTTCATACGCCATTAGTGTATTGGTGATACATGAGCGAAATAATCCCAGGAAAGTTTATCTCTCTCTATCACACACATAAATGACACCCGCCTAAATAGCAACAAAATTATACCGGATTTTATACTAACGCAATTTTTGTCGGGTCATGGAAAATTTAGCTCTTTAGAACGATTTAAACTACATACGGAAAATGGCTACTTATGTATCTGTGAAGAACAGCAAACTGTGGACCACCTTTTGTTTCATTGTCCAGTAGTCGAAAACAGAAGATTTCTTTTGGTCGGACATTTACACTTTTGTACTGTAATATATGACAAATCATTATTCAATATGTTCAGGAAAACGTATGCTATAAACAGTTTTGTAATTTTATATGTAATAATATATTTAAGAACTTGTAATTAATTCAAATGTAGTAGATGTAAGTGTTAATTGAAGGGTTCAGAGCCATAGTGGGCCAAGCGCCATTTATTAAAAACGGAGAAAGCAAGGGTTAAAGTTAAGTGAATACCAAAGTTTAATGAAGATTGACATATCATTTAGTTTTAATGTGCATACCTTATATTACTTGCTCTATATTTCATTGAATTATGACAGTCACTTAATTTTAATCCTTGTTTTCTGCTTTATAATATATGGCGCTTGGCCCACTATGGCTCTGAACCCTTCAATTTTAAGTAGCAAGACTGGGTTACCCAAGTCAAATGTATTCTTATTATACTAATATAAACTATCAGTCTATAACTATAACCCTCATGTACTTTCGGGTAAAATAGGGTTCAAGAAATTGTATATTCAAATAAATAAAACGTAGGGATATTGCCTATTCGCGCTTTCAAGATACTATACTGCAATGAATGGGTCCAATGTTCTTCCACACCAGGAAGTCCTCAGGGGAGTTGCATTTTAATATTAAACAACGAGATGACCTTAGTGATACGTCCATCCAAGTCTAGTTGGAATGTTTGATGAAGTTAGATTATCCTTGTTAGATACAAACGCTCAAGTAAATTAGGAAATCACCATATCACTTCCATGTGCGTCAATACCAAAGTAAATAAATTTGTTCACTTAGTACAATACTAATGTTCATTTTGTTAACAATGTTTACGAACATCGTTTACTTAACTCTAACTTTCTGTCAACACCAAAGTGTTTTTTATTGATTTTATTTTAGTCTTATTTAACGATATTGTATAAAATACTAGACTACTTAGAGACGATGGAAGAGGTGATAGCGAGATGGTATTTGGCGAGCTGAAGCCGAGGATTCGCCACGTGATTACCAGACATTCGCCTTATGACTGCGGAAAATCTCACGAAAAAACCCAAGCGAGATCGCGTAGTTTCGGATCAGCAGAAAAACGCGCCTAATACCTGAGCTACGTCGGTGACTGATTAAGTGTTAAGAGAAGTTTGAAAGCGATTATACAAAAAGTAAATAAGTAGTGCATTATTTTCTGCGATATGATAAATAAAAAAACAGCTTACTGAAAAGTGCAGCTTAGAAAGATTTTACGAAGGTTTACAGAACAATGATTGGAAAAGGTTTTTCATGGCTGAGCTAACATGTTTTCGTAATTTATTTTACGAATTTCACAGTTAATTTTGAATTCTTAATAAATACAATTATTGAAGAAGTACTGGCCTATAATCGTAAAAAGATTCATTTAGATATTCGTTGTTTCGAAAATCAGATACTCACGAAATAACCGTTTTTTAGCTGATAAAATAAATAATTTTATGCTTCAAGCCCTTCCAGGTAAAAATATCTTAAGTTTAAATTCGAGAAATAAAGCAAAATGTTGCATATACGTGAAATTTTAGTTTTTACCATGAATTTATTGAAAAATAGCGTTTTCCAAGATACATATATATTTTCTTCCAAGATATATATATATATATATATATATATATATATATATATATATATATATTACGAAATTGTAATTTAAAGTGCCCAAAGATTGATATTTAACTACAAAATTTTGAATCTGATATTCAAACACTTCGAATGACTTTATGTTTAAATATAAAGTAAAAACAGCCTAAATGTTTTATGGTGTCTGTTAGTTTGTATTATCCACACATAGGATGGGAAACTTACACAAACTTCTCTACCCAGCAGTTAAGAGCCGATGGAAACTTTGAAATATTGTTAAAATATACAATGTACCTTAAGATTCCCTTGATAATACAGGTCTCTAGTCTTTGTAGGAATATAAAGTAATGTAGGCTTTTGATGATACCTTGCTTGTTGTAGAGTTCTAGAGTGTGGACTATTCTAAAAAAAAAGCACTATTTGGGATTTCATTGAAGAAATTTTCAAACTGAAAACTTTCAAAATATTGACCATCTAATTGACAGAATCATCACTATTATTATGTTATTCTTTAAATGAATGATCAACTAGTTTATATTTGTATGCAAAACTACATAAGTTTATGTATTGTTAATTAAATATGTTTGTCATAGTTTTGTAGTTTTTATAGCAAAGGAGATCCACTATCAAAACATGTTTTCCATGAATACAGGATGCGTAGGCCGTGTTTCGAATCACTTTCACGTAAACATGAAGTAATACGCTAACAGCTTATACCCCGAGGTTAACTCTGACCTTTTCCTATATCCTATCACTGAAATTAATACGTCGATTTTATCTTAACGTGTGAGGAACTTGTTTTTGTTATATAGGGAAGGGACTATTGAGATTGAATTCCTCGTATTTTTTTCTCTAGTTGCAGAAAGATCAAATACAATGAGATAAGATGATATAATATGATCGCAGTAGTATCACGATTATTCCTGTGTTTTTCAGGTTAAGGACATGCAGTTTTGAATACTATGTAGGATGATTTTGAAAATTTGAAGTAAAAACATGATTTTAATAATTAGTCTACAGCACATTAAAAACGTTATTCACGAAATGGATTTCACTATGGATCGTCCTGGATAATAAACATTCCAGTTAATCGAGAGCTTACTGCAGGCGTAAAATGCTGGCGTAAACTTCGGAGACTTCTAGAAATACTTACATATTCTAAGCTAACATGTTTTGCTGTCCAGGTTGCCTATGTTTTTATTAATTTTCCTTTTCCCTCTTCCAAAATGAAACTGTAGCCAGCAATTCCTTACTTGAAGAAGTTATTTTGTTTAATAGCTGGCACTTTCGAGGTGCAATTTAATTGGCTAAAATTTTTAAGGTTTAAAGCATATGGTCTGAATATTTCGGAACCTGAATGAAGACAAAAGGCTTTCCCTGGTTTTTACATAGGCCTATAGGAAAACAACAAAAATTTGGCATTTTGAGTTGTTTTAAGAGTATTTAATGTACTAATACATTACGTAAATCCTCAATGTTTATAGCCTATACCGGAAAATAAATGCACACGCAAAGCTCATCCCTCAAAGTACACGCGCGCTATCTATTGGTGCTAGTTCAGGATATCCCTATTGGAAATGAAGTCCTCCAGTACCTCATTGCCAGAATAAAACTTATTTCACTAACTTGGGTTCGTTTCCCGACGATGACTAAAGTGATAATACTTGTGATAGATCGGAGGCGGTTAGCACGTCTGGCCGCGAAACCAGGTGGCCCGGGTTCGATTCCCGGTCGGGGCAAGTTACCTGGTTGAGGTTTTTTCCGGGGTTTTCCCTCAACCCAATATGAGCAAATGCTGGGTAACTTTCGGTGCTGGACCCCGGACTCATTTCACCGACATTATCACCTTCATCTCATTCAGACGCTAAATAACCTAAGCTGTTGATAAAGCGTCGTAAAATAACCTACTGAAATAAATAAAAATAAATAGATCGGAGGAAGAGAGGTTTCCTGAGTCCCCCGTCTTTACAAATAGCATATCATTCCGCCAATACTCTCCATTTTATCCTCTCTTTTATCTCATTCATCTCATAAACAATAAAGCACAAGATGGCACAGGAGCCTCGGTTATATCAGATTGAGATGGCTACAAAGATACTTTCTCTCTGTAAGACTCATGAGTTCATGACCATGGAACGATAAACGATACCGGAGACGCCTAACGCAAACAAGATTCTTTAACCGACGTTAATATTTCAGTATGTTAGTAGAGAAATCTCCGGGAGAGTGATGCAAATTTTTCTTAAGGATGTCAGCAGGCACAGTAAGATCACAGTGGAGGAGCCAGTCAGTCCCCTCCGTGCGAACGAAAATTACAAACGCAACAAATTTGCAGGCCTACACGCAAATTTTATGACTATGATGACGATAACTATTAAAATGTTGTTGTTGTTATTATTATTATTATTATTATTATTATTATTATTATTATTATTATTTTGTTCATGTGGAAGAAGATTTTAATGCATTGCGTAACCTGTACAAAGTCTGTAAATATATTAATAAACTCTGATTTAATCCTTTATTCTTTATAATGTAAGCTGACAAAAGAACTTAACGGTAATTTTAATTAACTTACTAATCTTTTAAATTTTATTATAGAGCTATTCAGCTACGACGTCATTACATGATAATAAGGGTGCTTTGATGGATTAAGAATGACAGGGAAAACTAAAACAATCGGCGAAACATGATACATCTTAAAGCAGTAATGGCCAAATTCCTGTACTGCGTGCATGCACTATGCAAGAATGAAACGGTGTATAATACCTTTTCATGAACGAGAAACCGGTGCTCAGCTGAAGAGGTACAGTAACACATGAGGATGGTGCAAACAAATCACGTACAGTAAATAAGAAATAGTTTAAAAAGTGAAATTATTTGTACGTACTGTAGGCATTTTATTTAATTTTAAATATCTCAACTGGGCCTAAAATACCAGCACACTTAAAAATAACATAAAGTTAAGAAGTGCTTCTTTGAAAAATAAGTTAAAATAAAAACCACTTTTTCCCTAGAAAAAAAGATACCGGTACTTAATAATGCATAATTTATACATGCTATAAAGTAGGATTAAATAAACTTACTCGCACCCCAAGTTTCTCATTACAAAGATCATTCGGAAGGGATTCAAGATCCACTCCTACGATATCTCCATACTAACGAATATGGTAGCATAATATTTTTTAAAGTGGCGCTCTAAATGGATTTTTCTAAAAATTGAATTTTCCTACAACTGAACATTGTGCCCCATTTTATACCTCCCAAAATAAATAATCACTCTTTCTCACACAGGGTTCAGTTGAGACCCTGTGCGTCGTTTAATATCAGTCGTGCTAGCCATGCTGTAACTGACCAACGAACATTCTATTTACATATACAATATTGATTGATTACATATTCTAGTTCGCTTTTTCAGTGCTACAATCGATGCTTGTCGACCACTGACTTTAGCGAAACAAAATTAAGAGCGCCTAGAGCAAGGATACAGAACTGGCGAGAGAGGGATGGAAAGCATGGGGAAAGTGTTGGTTCCCCGTCCACAGTCCACTGGCGTTGAATGACGTCACTGTGACCCGTACGAAATCACAGAGCACAAATCCCCTCCCCTACCAAGTCAATGACGGAAGGAAAGGATGAGTGACGTATTCCGATGAGTGACGCAACGCGACAATTGGCGCCCAGTTCTGCAAGCCTAACCTAGAGAATGCCTAATCTTCAGAACAATGCACACGAGTGAAATCAAGCAGTGCAAAATAATGCACAACTTGTCTTTCTCTGTCTTAAATTATCTGCCAAGAATGGAACTCTAAATGTTCTTAATGATAAGCTAACAGCTGACACTACCGAAAAAAATAACAATAACAATGTAACAATACTGTCTGGATCGGATGATATTTAATCTGAATTTTGAACAACTTTATGTTAAAGCTTTTCACTCAATTAAATAACAGAAAAATGACTTATTGTACAATAAACCTAAGTGCTCCGAGGAAACCATATCGAAAACGTACTATCCGCAGAAAATGTTACAAAATCGCCAGGGCAACGAAATACAGCGGTTCGCTAGGAGGTCATCAGCGTCAACGGCCCAGTCGAATAATTACTGAAATTGTCACTATACTCGATGTGGCGTAGAAAAATAAAAAATATGAAACATCATATATTTAACAGAAAAAAAGCACGCATCAGATAGGAAGCATTAATAGTTATCTCTTCCAATTGGATTTTCCGCTGGGTATTTTCCTTGCGACATGATGCCAAGGTCGTCTGTAACTCCCCGATAACGCCTCGAGAATAAATTGATTTTCTGAAGTTATTCGTTTTAACATTTGAAAGCACATACATACATACATACATACATACATACATACATACATACATACATACATACATACATACATACATACATGCATGCCTTACACACAAACATTATAATGGTATTTTTATGAAGTTCAACCAATTCCTCCACTTACGAATTTAATGTGAGCGACGACATGATGATGATGATGATGATGATGATGATGATGATGATGATGATGATGATGATGATGATGATGATGATGATGTGTGTGCTAGGTGAGGTAAAGCAAGTTTTGGCTGGGTCAGGTTACGTCACTTTGGATTAGGGGTTCGTTGATGTTTAGTTAGGTATACCCTAGATCAGAGGCACTCAACCTTATGAATACTGCGGGCAATATTTTAAGAAATGTTCTTTTGGAGGACCGCAGACATCCTCCAGTAAATAAATAGAATTTACATAAATGTGTTACTAAGTATTGATTGCTGTAATTTATAGTAATTAATATAAATTTGTTCAAATTTTTTTTTTTTTAATTTTAAGTTTGAAACTTTATTATCGGGTCGCACCAAACATAATGGTGGTGGGCCGCAGGTTGTCCACCGCTGCCCTAGATCATAGTATATCTAGGGTTATACTAAGTTTGGTTAAGTGAATAATTAATTAAAGCTTAAAAAAACTGTAGCTTCATCCCGACTAGACATTCCGTCGGATATCTTACATAAGAAACATGGCTGTTCGTGACAAATATTAAGCAATAAACAAACAAAAAAAAATTGGAGATCAAAGTTGAATACGTCTCAAACAAACAAGTGATAATAGTAAATACAACAATGTTATGGTGTCGTAGGTGCATAGCACTGTGCATAACAACTATGACTTAATATAATTTATTTTAGTCAGATCAGTTTTACTGAGTGTGTTGGAAACCTGCAGAAGAACTATTCCTATAAAAAAAAATCTCCGATCAACTGCTGAGAGGCCCCGGTGTGCAATGTGATGGTGTGGGGATGTATTGTTTGGCAGCATCAGCTTTGGAACAAGTTCATTTTAAACGGGAGTATAACGAACGTACAACCGATAATGATGGTTATCACCCTGCCTTGTATACTGGAGGTCTAGTTTTCGATCTCAGGATTCTGCTATACTGACTTGGGCTTTTCGAGGTTTCCCAAATTCCTCTAGGAGGCGACGACCCGCCTGCTTTCCAATCCCAATTAAGTTTTTTCACAATAACGTCTCATACTATCACTATCACTACCGCGAATTGCCTTGCCTGCCATCTATCTGCCAACGTATCATTCCCGGCGAAACGCGTTCTCTGTGAGCATGACGGAGAAACAAGTCACTGTGGAGAAAACCGAAACATTTTTTAAAAATAAAATATAGTATAATAATAATTATTATTATTATTTATTTATTTATTTATTTATTTATTTACTTATATTTAATGTGCTGTACAACAGCAATGATATAAATTACAATATACAAGATGACAAGAATATTATTGTACAACGACAATAATGACATTGAATGGACGGAATAAAATTGATGACTAAACTATATAAAATAATGATAATTAAAAGTAATTGTAATTGAAAATGAAAGCATGGAATCATGTAAATGAATAAATAACAAAATGATATAAAAGGTAGCGAGAATAATATTAAAATACATATTTAAACAAAAGTCATAAATGAAACTGAAACTGAAAATGAAACTGATATAAAACTCCAACGTATATACTACACATTAAATGGATCCAAGTTAGATCCATGCAAATTAGCATATTTTATACATCTGTATACCGGAGAGAGAGATTTAGAATTTCTATTGTAAAACATTTTATGATATCTTAAACCCTTAGCAGGAATACGAAGATTGTGAATCTTTCCTAAGCAATATCAATCAACATCACCCTTAAGAACTTTACAAAAAAATAAATAATCAAGATCTTGACGTCTGGCAAATAAACTACAGCAATTAAAATATTTGCAGTTAATCTCATATTTATAATTATCAGAATTAGGTAAAAATCTATAAGAACACAGGGAAATAAATTTTCTTTGAATATTCTCTAGCTTAGCCGAGTCAGTGGAAGTAATGGAGTTCCATACTACAGATGCATATTGAAGCTTGGATCTGACCAATAGTATAAAATTAATAAACACATAGGAGTAGAAAAAGAATAAGTTATAGATCTGATTAGACCAAGCATTCTTCATGAATGGATATAAATATATTGCACATGATCATGGAAATATAATTTAGAATCAAGTAAGACACCAATAATAATAATAATAATAATAATAATAATAATAATAATAATAATAATAATAATAATAATGATTAACAAAAATTATTTAAGTCAGAGCTGAAAACTTAAGATCACAGACAATTTCATATTTTAGCTAGAAGTAATGAAAATCCAAACTCAACCACCAGACTTAAAAAAATACATCAAAACTTTCTGGGTTAAACTGGAAAAATAAATTCGAAAAAGCTCTATTTAAAATAGCGAGGGCTTAAGAAAGGCTGTAAAAGAAGAATGAGAAAAATTGTCCTCTTTATATGTATAAGAAACAGGTGAAAATTCATATTGCTTTTGATTTTTTTTTAAATTTCATTCATTTTAGAAATAATATATTACAAGACTACCTCTTCTCCCATCATACCACGAGTCACAAGATCGTGAAAGACTTGGACGACCAAGGAAACATCAAAATGAGGCTGAAACAGATCTAGTTATTTTAGGCCTAATTCAGGAAGTAGTTCATTATTAAAACAAAGAACTGAATGATTTTGCATTTTTCTAACTATTCTCACTAGCTACCGTTTTACTTATTAAGCACCGTAAGTTGCAACATTTCGACTATGAGCTGATGTACTGTACATACGTTACAATAGCATGTATCCTTTTCACAGGCAATTCTGCCGTTTATTCATGAAAAAAGGTTCAAAATGGTTACAATTATTTTGTGAAGTAAGTTTGTATTCGTAATTCTGCTAGACCATGTTTTGGTATTGGTGGTGGTAACGATGAAGATGGGGTGAGGTGGGAGGGGAGAGAAAAGATACTTGTTGAATCTCTTCCTCGAAGAATGGTGGCTATTTTTGTCCTACAAGTTCCAGAATATGAAAAATTGTCTTATAAAATAATTAGTCAGTAGACTTACAAGGAAACTAAAAAAATGGCTCAGTAATAAGATCACTTTCACTCGCGGATAAAATCTAATTTTACTCTCTTACTTACTTTCAAATGGCTTTTAAGGAACCCGGAGGTTCATTGCCGCCCTCACATAAGCCTGCCATCGGTCCCCATCCTGTGCAAGATTAATCCAGTTTCCATCATCATATCCCATCTCCTCAAATCCATTTCAATATTATCCTCCCATCTACGTCTCGGCCTCCCCAAAGGTCTTTTTCCCTCTGGCCTCCCAACTAATACTCTATATGCATTTCTGGATTTGTCCATAAACGTGCTACATGCCCTGCCCATCTCAAACATCTGGATTTAATCTTCCTAATTATGTCAGGTGAAGAATACAATGCGTAAAGTTCTGCGTTGTGTAACTTTCTCCATTCTCCTGTAACTTCATCCCTATTAGCCCCAAATATTTTCCTAAGAACCTTATTCTCAAACGCCCTTAACCTCTATTCCTCTCTCAAAGTGAGATTCCAAGTTTCACAACCGGTAATATAACTGTTTTATAAATTCTAACTTTCAGATTTTTTGACAGTAGACTAGAAGACAAAAGCTTCTCAACCGAATAATAACACGCATTTCCCATGTTTATTCTGCGTTTAATTTTCTCCCGAGTGTCATTTATATTTGTTACTGTTGCTCCAAGATATTTGAATTTTTCCACATCTTCGAAGGATAAATCTCCAATTTTTGTATTTCCATTTCGTACAATATTCTGGTCACGAGACATAATCATATACTTTGTCTTTTCGGGGTTTACTTCCGAACCTATCGTTTTACTTACTTCAAGTAAAATTTCCATGTTTTCCCTAATCGTTTTAGGATTTTCTTATGCTATAAATTACTATTGTGCTGTTTTGATTAGATATGACAACTTTAAAATCGATGTCAAAATTTTTGGATCGGAAACACGTACTACAATAAACAAGGTTGTTGCTCTTTGTCATCTCTTCCTTTCATTATGTACGTCAATACAGAACCACGTCGGAGATTACATAGGGATTATCATGCTTCACAACAGCAACACACTTGATAGTCTTTCATACGTAGATACTCAGCATTTCTTGCCGATAATGAAGTACGTACAGTATTAAGTAGACAGCAGGGAATTCGCAGAATCTCTGTAATGGCGTGGAACGTTTAAGTGGTTGGTGTTTGTGTGATCTCAAATAACCTTAGTTCACCGCTTGATGAGATCATTTTAGCACAATAATAAAACACACAACTTGAACTTTTTAATAAATACCGTGTCACTATTAATATATTGAATGTAATATATATACGATGATATTCAAACTTTATTTTTCCATAATTATGTGTTCCGGGTTGCCCGTTGCCGCTAAGCAGCCATGATAAATGTTCTGGGATGCATCGCCGCGGACCAGCTAAGGAGCAAGATGCTCGTAGAGTAGGCGTTCTCAACCTGGTGTTCTTTTAATGACGTTTGGTGCTCTCGTCATGCGAGTAAAAGAGTGCTCGGGAGCACGAACGCTCCTGAGGTCCTTTTTCAATTCAAACTTTGTTGTATGAGCCGAAACAAATAGTGTTCTCATTCATTCATTCATTCATTATAATATCTTAGAGACCTGACAGGCCTTCCCGTGTTTCAATTCACTGTGGACAATCAGAAAAATCGATATTATTCAAGAGAATAATATGGCTCCTTATGCGGAACGTTAATGGATAGATCTCCAGTCCTCCTTAGCTCCGAAATATTTAAGAGGAGAAATTCATAGGTTTTGGGGGCAGAAGATACAAAAAGACTCTAAATACTGCGTGGAACATCACTAAAATGTTGAGTAACATTCGAGTTCAAGGACATCATTATCCTGGTAAAGTGTTAAAAATTTTATTCACGTGTTTGTTTATTTTATTTATGTATTATATAGGCCTATTAAGCCTACCGGTTTACGATTTCATGGTGCTCGCAATTTTCTGTTTCTGGGCATATAAATATAATGAAACTACTTTATAAATACATAATGCAAATATTCTGGTGTAAATTACTATAACCTGAATATTTTGAACCAAACTGCAAAACGACCAAGTGTACTTCTTACTTCTCCCTATCCACTCCCTAACCCCACTTTTATATTCAGTTTCCATTTTTTTTTTTCCGCTTTTATTAATTCTTGAATAGCTCCACTCCCTAACCCCACTTTTATTTTCCGTTTCCAATTTTCTTTCCGCTTTTATTAATTCTTGAATAGCTCTGTCCATGGCTTCAACCATTCCCACTTCGGACATTTTCTTGTGATAGTACGGTCTCATTTCGAGTCTCGTGTAAACACTTACTATCATGAGAGTGAACTATCGCATCTCTCGTGATAGCTACTCTCATGAAAGAACTATCGCCGTGTATCATAAAACACACTCTAAAACAGGACTGGGCACCAAGAGCGGATTCTACTCTCTTACGGGAAGCCGTTTGACTTCTCTTCAACCCCCTTTCTTCCCCGCCGAACACCGCGCAGCGTTGATTCCGTCACGGATGAATATTAAGCGTCCCAGTTTAGAGTTTGGAATCGCTCCTGGTGCCCCGCTCTCCTCTAATGGAAAACCTGATGAAAGGTTTACTAGGAGGAGGCTGGTAGTCTGGACATTTACACAAATCATGAGTTAGACTAAACTTCTTATTGTAGAACCAAAACCTGACTCAACTAAACAACTCCTGGCTTTGGAAAGAAAAATTTTAAGATGGGTAACCGAACTTTTGACCGGACACTGCCATGTGAATAAGCACCTATATATTGTGGGCCTTAGTGATAACCCAAATTGTAGGAAATGTGGGATGGAGATAGAGTCATCACCTTACATTTTGCTGGATTGTCCAAGTCTAAGTCAAGTCAGACATCGTTATCTCGGAAAACACATATTGTCTCCTGAGGAATTTCAAGAAATTAAACCAAGTAGCATCACGAAGTTGGCATAGGCTATATCACATTGCGGTCTTCTGCATTGATTTCTAGTTTATGGAGAGCACAATGGGTCATTTGTGCCTAAGTGTTACAGTAGTAATCTACAGCCTTAATTTTAAAAGAAGACAGGATGGCCCACCCTTCTGCGTTGGATTCACAAATACCACCCAGATCAACTGTCTGATTTGAACAATCATGCATAGGCTATGTAGGGCGCACAATGGGCCAATTTAAGCCCAAATGCAGGATCTGTCTAGGGTCCGGCCCTCGAAAAGCCAAACCCAGTTCTTCTAGTAATCAACGTTGCAATATACACCTACAGTATTTTGTGTTACCCATTCTCCCACTTTAAAATGAAATTCAATTCTTCCAGAGAAGTGGACAAGATGATCTTTGTTGACTGTGTCTAGAGACATTTAAAACTAACCAAACAATATAATTTTTTATATTTGTGAATATAGTACCGGTATGAGAATAAAATTGTAAGATTTACTTGATTAACATAAGCCGTGCTGTAAAACGTTAATTATACGGAACAAGATTAGAAATTGAGGTGCAGTAGGTATACGAGCGAGGATAGGATGTGCTATATGAAAAACATTATAGTCACCCATACCTTGAGGGCCTTGTGCTTGAACCGTGTGATGTTTACTATTAAATCATCACACTGCCACATAGTCCGACTTCTCAAGACAATGTTGAACTACCTAATGACTAAAGTACTCAAGTTGCATTTGCGTAAGCTATTCCATAACATGTTGTTCAAAGTTCATATCCGTAGATTGACGTTATGTTAGATTGACATCACAACTTAGATAAATAATTGGATCGACTTTTAATGCGAGGATAACCATTCGTAAGTCCTGTTTATCTACAATTTTCATTTCCCCAGCAATGTTTATCGTGAAGTTCTCCATTCAACACATGAGGTAAAATTTCCATGTCTTATGGTCAACACGACTCTGGGTCTTCATCTAGTACAGCACAGAATGCCAGTCTGATAACTAGGGCCGTGACATCGGTATATTTGTATTAGTCTCAGGTGAACATACGACGCCCCGGACAGAATGTAGTCGACGTGTTTCAAGTACAGGCAGCGGAAGCGAATTTTACACACCTAAGCAAGCACGTTCCGTGTTTTGTGTACGATTATTGCGTATTATAAAATCAAGACAATACAATTATTGTATAGTAAGGGCTAATATCGGAAAGGTCTAAAATGCTGGTGAGGTTGAGAAATCATACTTAAATTGTCACAAATGTGGAAAAACATAAGTCTGAAAAGATGTTTTTTTTTAATATTTAGAGTTTTGCATTACAGTTTTAGAAAGCCGAAAACGTAAATGGCGTACAATTTTGATTTCTCTATATTTAACTGTTACAATAATTTATTTATCACATCAATTTCGTACCTTACTTTTCTTGCATGCTGTTCGCCTAGTTTCGGTTCCTGCTGTAATAAACAACAACATTCATTTTCAAAGTTTCAAATGAAAATGACCGCCGAGTGTCGGATAGTATAACCTTGTATGCGGAAAAACTGCGTTCAACATGGGCGCATATATAAAATATTTCACATTATCAATTTCATTTCTATATCATACAGGAATACAAAAAAACCGCGGTTTCAATTCATTAAATTATTACTACATAAACTCCAACTTATCTGAAATTATAACCTCAATATGATTTTCAAATAATTTTCATGTTTTCGGCATGACACTACATCAATATTGTAAACACTAATTAAATGAACTAGCATGAACACGGATATACAGTAATTCGGCGGTCTGAGTTCTAACCCCGAAACCAATAGTAGTCATGGGCTCCGTGTATACTCAAGGACGCCTTACGTCATGCAACCCTCTCCACTCATTTTAACGTCGCCTCCTTTAAACGATACGGGACTAAAAATTGAGTCTTTAGTTCATTATATGACATTTCTCTTTCTTTCTTCATTTTCTTTTCTTAACTTGAATTGATATGAGACCAAACACGTGTCATATGTTCATATGTTGGTTTGACTCTTATCTAGCAAATGATATCAAAAATGTCCCGTCATCTTTTGAAACAAAAAGAATACTATTACGACTGATGTAGGAGCGGCTATGTAAAAATTACTTTATATATTTGTGAACGTCTGCCAAACGGTGTTACGATGTTTATGGTTAATATTACTTCGAGTAAAATGCTAAAATTAGTGACCTAGTAATGTTGATCAACACATTTGAAATTCAGTCTTAAAAAAATGCATAAGTTATGATAAAACTATTTTCGTACGTGTCGTTCGAGACCTTGGGCACATTATCTGTGCTGGCTATTAGCCAATAGGGTTAGAAGACTATATCTCAACAAGATTAATCGTGTAAGTTACGATGGAACCGTCAAATTACTATGAGTTAGAAATGTATGGCTATAGTCCTGTATGTAAAATTCAGAGTACCTGAGTTTCGTTGATATGTTCCATATATTCCAGGAAACAGGTTTTTTTATGTTTTCACTTCTCGTGTATGAAGTAATAATAATCCGTGGCGCTACAGTCCGTGAAGGACCTAGACCGACCAGCCGGCTGCTGGCCTCACGCCCACATGCCGAAGCAGAGATGGACGATCATCCAACCAGAATGGAGGTATAGTGTGGTTAGCACGATGATCCCCCCAGCTGGTATTCGGAACCGGATTTCGCTACCTATCGTAGCTCCCCAAGTGCATCACGATGCTGGGTGGGCACCGGTCCCATACACTGGCCAAAATTTCATGAGAAAATTTCTTCCCCCATGAGGCGTGTATGAAGTACGAGGTATTATAACGATGCTAAAATTGTATTTAGAGATTTAAAAAATGGTCCCTATAATGACGTCTTTGTTTTCTCCTAAACTAGTGACAGAATTTTGCTCACAATTAATATACAGAAAGGGTAAAAAATATGAAACATTGAGCTTATAAATTTTTAATTTATAGTTTTGCTTAAACCTGTCGTGTATAGAGTTGTTTCAAATAAATGAACATCTTTTGGACATGTTCGTAAAACAACAGTTAATTTATACAGTATTTCCAATGACACTATATACCTGTAGCCTACTTATTTTTCAAAATGTTTTTATTTTGATCTTATGTATGAAATCATTGACATTTTTAAAAACTACCTCATTCACTGCCAAACAACGCATGTTTCTATCTTGGAAATTGTCTAACGCCTTTGTTTTTCTGAACCGACGGATGCGAGGTGCGAGGCCCGCCTCGCACAAATCCGGACTACAAGAAGAGATAGTGAGTGGTTTCTATAAATGTGAGGCGCGCAGACCTCGCATCTCGCATCTCGCAGTTATAGAAACCACTTACTATCTCTTCTGTAGTCCGGATTTGTGCGAGGCGGGTCTCGCATCTCGCATGCGTAGATTCAGAGAAACCAAAGCTTTATACTTTCAGCAAAGTAAGTCCACTGATCTGTTGCATCTCATAGCTGATTTTTCGTTTTTGCTCTTATAGGTTATCTGACAGTTTCGATATACTCTCCATTTCAAATAACTTCACAAGAAAAAATAGAATGGGGTCAAGTCAGGGGATCTTGGAGCCATTCTCTGCCAATTCATCTTCCTGGAAACTCTTGATGCAAGTAATCATCATTCCCCCTTTCCAAATGTGAGGGAATATCATCTTACTGGCACCAGGTAACTTCCACAGAAAGCGTATCAAGAGTTTTTTCTGTATTACTGTAACTTGTTTTGGTCTTGCACACTTCAGCTGTATTTAACACTTTCAGTATATTGAACTTTTTTACAATTTTAGATACTGAAAATTGACTAATTTCTTTCTGGATGCCCTTCATTAAACAAAGTAAGTAATTCTCTATTTTCCTTTGAGATTTCTGTTCTTCAAATCTAAAAAGATTTGAGAATGAAACCACTGTTTCCAATTGGATTCAGTCTATATCACTGCTTATGAGATTCAGGGTCACCTTTATTCTCAATAGTGATAAGCTATTATTTATATGCACTTCTCCTTTTTTAATTATTCTTTGAACCCATACAATAACAACAAGCAAATAAATAAGTGTTGTGATTTCATATTCGTATATTTTAAGATCCGGAGAATACACAAATGAATGAATAAATAAAAACAGAGTAAAATGATATAACTGTGCAAATTTTAAGTTGAAAAAAAATCCCCTAAATGTGAACACTGTTTTACTTGATAAGTACTATCCCTACGATTTTGATTTTCAATCGTATCATTAGAGAAACTGATAAAGAATGACACCTCTTTGAAGTTTTCAATAAAATGGACAGCTTTCTTGCAAATTAAAAAATAAAGATTAACACGTATTGTTAATTCCTGTCATTAGGAAGTCTAGCAACCCTGCTGCCGTGACTAAAGGGCGAAATGCTACTATTCAAACCTGAGTTTGTGTGTGTGTGTGTTTTCGTTAGTGAGCCGGCGATGCGCTGTTGCCAAACTACATAGACTTTCAGCCCAATTTTCTAAATAATCATGCACTTGCTTACAAAACGCATAACAGGTCTTTTTTATTCATTTTAATGAATTCTGTTATCTCTTTCAATCTGCACAATTATATCACTTCCATCATATATAGGGCGTCATTAAAAATACTTTTTGTACATCCTGTACAAAATGAAAAAGTACTGTTTTACAAATATCTGCAAAAGTATTCATTTAGTACCTTAAACAAGCCTTTGGAGTAGCTCTGGCGATAGCGCGTTTGCCTACTGATCCGGAGCCGGGCTCGTATGTAGGTTCGATTTCCGTTTAACTGACTACCTGGTTGGGTTTGTTCCGAGGTTTTCCCAACTGTATGGCGAATCTCACATAATCCGTGGAGAATCACTGGCTTCATTTCTCCAAATACCACCCCGCTGCCACAAATTCCATCGACACTAAACAACCTAGTAGCTGGTACAGCGTCGCCCAATAACCGACTAAAACAATACTTCAAACAATTCTTATAGGCATGCAGCATTTTTCAATGAAACTAAATGAAAAGTTATTATCAGGCTTCGCATTTTTGTGACGCTGAATTTATCGAGGAATATACTGGGTGTTCAGTTCAAAATGTGTCATGGCTCGCTGTATGCCGTCATGTGGCTAGCCGATGAGCCTAGAGAATTCAATCTTCCTACACTTCCGCAGAGGTGTATAACCTGTGAGGCAGAGAAGTTGCCTAGCAAGTACGGCGTTCATTCTGAAGAGTACGTACCGATACGTACGGTAACGCCGGTAGTGGCAGGAATGTGAACTGTTTGGAAATACGTACTGTCGGGATATGGGGAAAGGGTTAAGACGATTACTTACATATTTGTTGACATTAACTTCGACGGTCAACATGGACACGGAGCATTTGATTTGTGTTGTGGAATGTTACCGTACGCAACCGATGATAACAAATATCCTGAGTACGACTTGCCGGCGCAAAACACAGTTCGAAAGAGGTTATGGTAGCACACAGACCTTACAGACCGCCATCTGTTGCTACGACGTTCAAGTTATACCGTACACGTTGTCAAGTTCAGATTGAAGAACGCCTTAAATAATAGGCAACTTCTCTGACATATAAGCTGAAACTCGCTTCAAATCGGTGACCCTACAACAGTGACGTCATGACACACTTTGAAATGAACACCCAGTAGCCTTGTATGGAGGGAGTTCAAATGTCTGGCGCTCACTGCATAAGTGGCGGTACAGTAGGCCTACGGCGAATGTAAATAATGGAGCATATCATGACAACACTGCAACTTAATTTTAATGGTTTGCGCAATCAAAACTTTTTGAACAAATATGTTTGCCATGCCAATGATTACAATTTAATTTCAAAATTAATAATCTGATAATAAATATACCGCAGAAGTTTTATACATGTATACAAACAATAATTTACACTTATTTATTGAAATAACTACTATTACAATGACAAAAAATATACATTCTAAGAATATGTTACTATTCCTTACACAAAAATAATCATTTCCAAATTCCGAAATAAACAATGGCAGTATAGATATTGATGGCGAAATTTGTCTCCTGGTGCACCTTCTCTATGACAAGGGGATCACAATGAACTCATTGACATACAAACATATGTAACCAACGTGCACTTGTACATAACACACGTCAGAACTCTTGTAACTTGCTTGCGCCTTTGACTGACATCATTAACGTACCAGGAGAAACTATTCCATCCAATATAGCTCTTGTGACAAATATGCGAAGCCTGGTTATTATCAACGTTCTATACTTTTTTTTTACTCAATCTGTAGGCCTATACGAGTCAGTTCGTCCGGGAAGATGCATATTATATAAAAAATATAATTATATACTTCTGTTACTACAATCTATATATATTTAGACTATTTATATATATATATATATATATATATATATATATATATATATATTAAACTCTTGCACCAAATTGCGTAAAACAATGATTTAGTCAAAGTCAGATTACTTATTTTCTTTTTTATTTCTGTCTTATTTCAAGAAGAATATGAATATAGAGAAATGAAACAATGTAGTACTTCTTATGCCTGTAAGAAGATGAAAAAAATCAAGTCTCTAGGTTGTAACACAATAGAGCTTATGGATGAGAGACGGAGATTGGAAGCTTGTCCGCTATTTCAGTTGTATGATCAAGAAGAGAAAAGGAATTGATTGGGTCACTGGCTAAGAAGAAACTACCTACTGAAGGATGCACTGGAAAGAGTGGTGAACGGGAGAAGAATTCGGGGCAGAAGAAGACATCAGATGATAGACGACATTAAGATATATGGATCATATGCGGAGACTAAGAGGAAGGCAGAAAATATGAAAGATTTGAGAATGCTGGGTTTGCAGTGAAAGACCTATCCGGAGGCAGAACACTTCTGTATGTATGTATGTATGTATGTATGTATGTATGTATGTATGTTAAGAAAGCATGCATGATTTAGTAACAGTGAATGCATATTTTTATACAATACATTCGTTAAATTTTTGTAGAGTGTGAATGACAATGTGACAATGGATGACATTACAGCTTCATCAAGTCAACAAGTAAAAACTCATCTGCTGCACTGTCAGCTATTTGATAAGCTGCACGCTGTACCACTAAGAGGCATGACACTGCACGATCTCTTCGAGATACCCGTTAATTGATACGCATTCATTTATCTCCCAAAGAAGATACGAATATTTATTGGATTAAATATACACTCTAAGTCTAAGTGACATTATTCGAGTATGCTAAAAGAACATCTAAAACGTTGTTAGACTTACTGAAAGTTGCAGAAACAGAGTAACTTGCAGCTCAATTAGTTTGTCTTTCAGCCATCTGCACAAAATTTTCGTCAGATTCCGCTTAACCGACTCCAAATTAACTATTGTAAAATTCATAACGTAGTAAAATTACAACGGTTTCAAACACAAGAATTCATTCAGATTAAGGGGGAAAGTAAAAGGTGAATTATGCAGAAGGCATATAAGTTGGACTTTTTACATTGCTGCTGATGAATGTAGCAATTCATGGCGTTTCGTAGGTTGACTATACCTATGTCTTCAAGTGGACAAGAAGAGAATGAAAATGTTTTCCTACTCGTTGAGGTCGATCAAAACGGCTGAAACCTTCTCACTATCCCTTTTTATTCTCATTACGAATGCTGATTAATGTAGCAATTCATGGCGTTTCGAAGGTTGGCTAGACCTATGTCTTCAAGTGGACAAGAAGAGAATGAAAATGTTTTCCTACTCGTTGGGGTCGATCAAAACGGCTAACACCTTCTCACTATCCCTTTTTATTCTCCTTACGAATGCTGATTTAATGTAGCAATTCATGGCGTTTCGAAGGTTAGCTATACCTATGTCTTCAAGTGGACAAGAAGAGAATGAAAATGTTTTCCTACTCGTTGAGGTCGATCAAAACGGCTAAAACCTTCTCACTATCCCTTTTTATTCTCCTTACGAATGCTGATTAATGTAGCAATTCATGGCGTTTCGAAGGTTAGCTATACCTATGTCTTCAAGTGGACAAGAAGAGAATGAAAATATTTTCCTACTCGTTGGGGTCGATCAAAACGGCTAAAACCTTCTCACTATCCCTTTTTATTCTACTGACGAATGTAGACCCAACTTTCAAAGCGTTGTGAATTCATATAGCTGCTTATCACCAACAAATGAAAAATATATATCTTCTGAACATAAAACACGGTGATTCTTCGTTCAATAAAACCATAACATCTTCTACAGAAGCAAAATGTCTTGACTAATCAGTCATACTATGCAACTTCTATGTTTGGTACATATTCGTCGGACAGAAGTCCTCGAATTTTGGTAAAAAGTCAACTATGAAAACAGAATGGCATAAAAAATGCCAAAAAATAACTAATGTAAAAAATGGACAGTGATTTGATGTCCATCGTAAAAGCAATAATAAATACCGGGTGGTCCTATAGAACTTCCCTGGTTTAAACCGCTTCTCAACAGAAAAAGGAAAATGCAGGTTCTCTGTAGCTTATCTGCTGTTGCTACCGCTTTCACAATGCGATCACGTAAGTTGTTGAGGACAGTCACGGTGTAATGACAATTCCCTTAACATAACCTCAAAGAAAAATCTAACGGAGTAATGTCGGGAGAACAAGGAGGCCATGTTATTGTACCGCAGCGTCCAATTCAACTGTTCGGGAAAGTGTTGTCCATTGTACGCACAATGATGCTCCAGTGAGACGGTGCTCCATCTTGTTGGAAGATTATGCGGGGCTGTTCGTGTCCAATCTGTGAAAATGCGTTTCTTCTAGCAAATTTAGCATGTCTAGGTACTGAGGTGCTGTGACAGTAGGTTCAATGAAAAAGAAAGGCCCAATTATCATATCCTGCATAAGACTATATGTTAAGAGCTGCCTCGAATATGCTCCATGACTATACGGGGGTTCTGAGAGCCCCATATTCGGAAACAGTGCCCTTTAACTTTCCCAGACAAATAGAAAACTGCCTCGTCAGAAAATATAGCATGACTGAGAACATCTTAGTTTCGTTAATGTTCTCCAAGATCTCAATTGCAAATTCTTGTCGCGGTTGGCTTGATTCCTTATAATTCTTTTGTAATCGTCAGAAAGCTATCACCAGTGCCATCCACATCAATGACGAAAATATTTCAGTTGAACTTACCAATAAAAACGATAAAAATTTCCTGAGCCATGGGTCTTCCCTGCATTGACAATAAAAATCAGGAATGTGCGGAATTAAGATAAGTGAAACTTTTTTTTTTCGCAGAAAGTCTGCACTAAAATCGTTGTGCCCGCTGAAAATATAAAGCAGCGTATCCACGAAGCGAGGCTTCCCAGCGCAGCCGCCTCTCGCGGCAGCCTCGCTTGCTGTTTGCCTTGCGGTTTTGTCCTTTTGGTAACCAGGAAAGAACGCAAAGTATCGTAAGCCATCAGTTAGTGCGCAGGAACTGAGGCAGTTAACATTGTGTTGCGTGATGGCATCTTTACCAACGAACAGTCTACGCGGAGCACCTTTGATCGCATTCAAAAACCGACTGAAATTGGCTTAAGGGTTAGGCACCAAGCGTCATGAGGCAGCCTCGCTTCGTGGATACGCACCTTTATATTTTCAGCGGGCACAACGATTTTAGTGCAGACTTTCTGCGGAAAAAAAAAAGTTTCACTTATCTTAATTCCGCAGTATTATCGCTAGGCTATCATAATCCCATGACGCCGAATGACATCTATAGTGTTAATACGTCACAAAATAAATAAGCAACAAAGTGTAAAGAACACACGCTTCCTCATTAAGCATTTGGTTTTTAATTAAAATAAAAACAAAGTCATCATAAAGTTCTGACAATTCAATTGTCCCCAGACACGTTTATGTCCAACTTTATTTCTGAATATAATAATTATGCAACAGATATTAAAATTTGACGCCATTTAGGGTTCAAAAGCGAAGTTCCTTATTGTGCCCAAAAATAGTTTACCATGTTGTTTAATTACATAGATATTTCATTCAGCAAGATCAAACATCGCAAATTCGTTCACATTAATAAAGTTTTAATAATAATTACATACGCAAATGCAAATGGCATTTAATAAAACTCTGTATTTTTCTATTTCTGAATATAATAATTATGCAATAGATATTAAAATTTGACGCCATTTAGGGTTCAAAAGTGAAGTTTCTTATTGTACCCAAAAAAAAAAAAACAGTTTACCATGCCGCTTAATTATATAAATATTTCATTCAGCAAGATCAAACATCGCAAATTCCTTCACATTAATAAAGTTTTAATAATAATTACTTACGCAACTGCAAATTGCATTTAACAAAACTCTGTACTGTATTTCCAGTATTTCTCATTCCTGGAAATTTATCTTTCTGAGGAAGTGTATTGAATCACTGGCCTACATAGTCCAACAGCTTATCGCATTTAAATTCCGCTACTTTATTTCGTACAGTAACTTTACACTACATACACTAAACATGACGGGGAGATAACACTGGAATTACGACACACAACGTAATAAAATGCGGTGCATTTTCATGGCGAAAGCTAGCGAAGAACTGAAGTACCTACAATTTACTGAGCAATAATTAATCAACGCAACATGACAGGGCAAAATATTTGTCTCTTTATGTTGATAAATGCTTGGGTAATAAATCCTGAAGTTTATATACTTGTACAGCGGAACATTTCAAAATGTGTACAATATACTGCAGAAATCATGTTCATAGTGTGAGACTTAATGCTTCAGCATTTGAATTTGAAACTTATCAAACACTATTAAATAGCAATTCTTGTGTATTTTACATTTTATCTTGAAAACGGGCCTGAAGACTTAGAGAATGAGATGAATCTAGCTATTGTTTGCGGGTGTGAGAAAGGGCCTCAACTTAGGAAAACTCATCAAGGTGGTTAGGCCTAAATAACCAGATTGATTTCTACTAACTGCTAATAATAAAACAAGTCTAAGGGGCACATTTATAACCCGAAAAAAAAAACTATTTACAAAACAGTAATACATGAATTAACTTACGTTTAATCTCTTGACCGTGCCCCTCGCGCCCCGAATTTTGAATTTCCTGTGGAAGTCGACGGATTTTGATGAAAGTGGGTTAAGCTTACAGCAGTAAAATTTTTGGAAATATTCAACATTTTTTCCTCCATTACTGTATCTTGTACAATAATGAAAATTGATATGTGTAAAATACTGTCCTTCTACTGTATGAAAAAAAAAAAATTACGATTAAAAAAATTATTTATATTATTTTAAAAATTCAAAATGGTGGCAGTTCACTGTGCAATGATGAAGAAGCGTTTCCCTCATAACTCAGACATTTTTTAACTTTTTCATGTTCTCTTTCTTTTATTTTATTGCTGAAACTCATGTTTACAATGTCATGTTCTTTCAACTACATTCATTAATAAATAATATATTTTTTGTATTTTGTGTTAGAAGAAAATACTGATATTTGACCATTTTATAAAATGAATTTATTTTTTATCAGACAGTCTATAAAAAAATAGAGAAGTGATTTTGCATCATATTGTAGATTTGACATGCATAAATACATACGAGTTCAAAAAATTTCATCACAGAATGTTAGATAGTTTTTTTTTTTTTAGTTATGAGGGAAACGCTTCATTACTGGACAGTGAACTGCCACCATTTTGAATTTTGAAAAAAAAAAATACACACACACACACACACACACACAGGAGGACAGTGTTTTACATATACTAAAATTTTCATTATTGTACAAGATACAGTAATGGAGGAAAAAAAGTTAAATATTTCCAAAATTTTACTGCTGTAAGCTATACCTAACTCCTTAATCTACCGTTTTCAGGTGCGAGAAAGCGATTTGGCTAGGACTCGATTTGGGAAAACTCAGTTGGGGGTTCAATAACCAGACTGATTTCTGTGAGCTAATAATCAATTAAAGCGATGGTCGGTCTTATAGGTATGTATTGTATAATTTATCATTATGTATTGTGCTTTAATACGAAATTAATTAATGATACATACATACATACATACATACATACATACATACATACATACATACATACATACATACATACATACATACATACATACATACATACATACATACATACATACATACATACATACATACATTATTGAGCATCTTTCTTTCGGTGTTGATTCTTTAATTAATTTGTGCCTGATTCGTCTTAATGAATTTTAATAATTTTCACTTAATATTGCCATATTTAGAAATAACATAGCAAAATATAAAATGTTTATGACCTCGGCCCCCCTTTGCCGACCGATGAGATGGTCGGTCTCCTAGGTACATACTTATTCCCCTAATACGGCCGCTCAGTTGGTAGAGTGATAACGAGATTTTTCGCATCAGCAAAACTTTCAGAAGATCTCCGAGATCCACTCAGCCCCCCTGTAAAATTGGATGCCGAGTCTTCCCCGGGGTACAGCTGGTCAGAGTGTGGTACCGACTAGCGTCATGCATTACAGGCGCTATGTTCGGTTCAAGTTTGTCGAGTATGGCGAAGTTCGATATTCGTCGATGTTCGCTCTGCAGGAGGAGGCCTGTCGTGTTTGTTCCACCTTGTTATAAAAATATTTGTTGTCCTTCACTCGTGTTCTAATCGCTTAAGAATTTTAGCACATATCTTGCGATTAGTTTTCATTTCTGTTCACATGAAATAAGACGAAGTTTTTAATGTCTTGGTTGCCTGTCTCATGTTCGAACATTGCAGGACACCAAACCATCTCACTCTAGTGCCGAGGTAATGAAAACAATGGAACTCTACATACATGCCTCCCATGCGCCTTCATGGTGTGTAGAGGAGAAAACTGTGTAAAGAGAATAACTTCATCCTTGACTTGAGGTGCTACTACAAAAATGTCAGAAATCTATTAAAAAAAAAAAAGAATGGGGACACTCTAAACATAGCTGATGTCAATAGCCCAGAATTTATAGGCAAAATATGGAAGACTATCATTTTTACATAGTAAATAAATAAATACATAAGTAAATATATTTCTTAAAAAAATATTTGATTTCATATAAGCAAGTGAATTGGGTAGGTATTGGATACACACACATACACATATTTGTGAAGTAAATTATATTTACGATACAGTAATTAGCGATACTAATGTCTTTAGAAGGTTTCTCAACGTTGTACCACTCGGGTATCCGATTGTGGAACAATTTTACCTCTAGAATCTTTACCAATGGGACTTTTATTTTGCTTAGTACTAAGATCATTTGGCTTTTAGAGGACCGAACTCAGGACGGATCCATATACTCAGGTTTACAGTGGTTCATTGTGGGCCTCATATATGCGATGATTGTTCGAAGTACGACGGATGTCCTCGGTGGCATTCGTGAATCCGATGCTGACAAGTGGACCATTCTGCCTTAGTTCTGACAGGCCCAGATTCTACCCCCAGACGAGAGTCCCAACCTCCTTCTATACCAGCATCGGAAACACGTAGGCCCAATTGTATAAAACTCCCTGACTAAAGATCAACTTTGATCGAAGATCGAAAAGTAAACCGAGTTCAGACACTTCTTCTACTGTATAAAACTTTTCTGCGATCAAATTACCTTGGTTCAAATGCAATCTAAGCTCACGTGAAAAGGATTTGGCATCATCGCCTAAACAGGTGAAATACGTGATGCGCGGACCATGTTATACTGGTTTGTTCAGTGTTGCCAATCTAGCGATTTTAACTCTTTTTCAACAACAATTTCTTTTAACTTTTATATTGCTTAAATATGGATTTAGTGACCTTTTTAGCACCCCATAGTGACAAAATTTAATCTTTCTTTGTTGATAATGAGAAATCTAGCGACTTTACAACTACTTTTTCGCGACTTTCCGTATTACACTCTGTTGGAGACACTGTTTTTTTTTTTGCAATGTAAATAATGGCGGACAATAAGAAGAAGATTGACTGTTCTCCAAGTTGTTATCATGTTATGGTGTTTGATACTGCTAAACATAATAAAGCTTTATAAAACGACAATTTTCGTTTAGTAATACAGTTAACTGAACATTTATGAATGTACCTATCATATCCATTAATAATTAATGTTTGTTATAAACATAATATAATTATAGGTTATGTTATTTGATACTGCTGAACACGATAGAGCCTTATAAAATATACGAATGTTTGTGTATTAAGGCAAGAAATTGAAAGAAATATATATATAAATGTACCTGACATATCTATTAATATTAATAATAATGGATATTTTATTTGCACAATCTTTCACTCGTATATTTCAAACAGAAAAGAAATAACTGAATTTGGATCATCTAACTTAATCGGAGAAATTTCTTCAGTCAAAGTTGACTTTAGTTTGAGACAAATTAATCTCAGATTAGACTTTATACAACACAAAATTCCAAGTTCAGCTGAAACAAGGATCAATTTAACCTCTGATCTAAGATTATACAATCGGGCCGTAGACTATTACCGCCAACACTTCACCCCAGCCTATTTTTTTAGCTATTGCAGATGACAGATGAATTGAGGGGGAAGTGGAATGCTTGTGGGAGAAAGCCCCTTTGCAAAGTGTGCTTTGTTCATCACAAATATCATGACGACCAGGCCGGGATCGAATCTGAACCACCTGTATGGAATATCAGCGCGTAAAGGCGTGCTATAAACGTGTGCAAAATTAATTAATGTGACTATTTAAGACAAATATCTCATTTTTTGGATAATTGTTATCCTTTAAGTGACAGTAAATTACAATATAAAGTATTATATGAATAGCAATATAATTCACATATTGAAGGAACTGAATTGTTACGAAACGTCAAAACATGTTAAACGTATGAGAAAGTAGGTCTCACCTTCTTCTTTCTTAACACTGTTAACTCAGTCCACCGTTTCTGAAAGTATTTCAGAACCGCAACAACGTAGGACAATAACACTACCCCCCCCCCAAAAAAGCCATACCTCCGCCATAAAAATAGGTGATTCTTAACGAAAAAGTTGCGCTGATTTTGAAAGTCGCCATAGAAATCTAATATCACGCCAGGTTAAAAAGATACAAACACATTTAGATTCTCACATACGCGGTTTCAGATAAAATATTATGTTAGATTAATTCTTATGATAGTTATATGATATAATTCTGTATTCATGCTAGGTTAAGATTAATTCACAAAAATGTAGTTTTATATGCATGCAGTAATATTTGGGCCATATTTTAAGGGAACATATCTGCAAGTTTGCTTAAAAGTGTTTGGTAGTATGTGATTTTCTCTTTACTCTGCCCGCTCTCCCTCACAAGAAACAAATAGTAATCTCCCATCATTACTGAATCCTTACGACCTTGGTACTTCTTCTGTATGATGGAAATATCTTGATGAAACCGTTCAAGTTCATCACTAACATCACCCAGATTTTCCGGAAAAAAGTTCAGTTGTGAATGAAGGAAATGCATTTTCAAAGACATTCGATAACCCATATTTTTGTAGCATTTCAACAAATTTGACACCAAAGCTTTATATGTAGTTTTCTTCTTTTGTGTTTCCGAGAAAATCACGCACAACCCTTTTAAATGATTGCCAAGCTGCCAATTCAACCGTCTGTAAATTTTTCTCAAACATTTCGTCCTCCATGAGTTTTCTGATTTGAGGTCCAATAAAAAACACCTTCTTTCAATTTTCCGCATGTTAACTGTGGAAACTTGGCTTGTAAATATACTGCATGAATCCACTACTGTCCTTGTTGAGTGCTTTAACGAAATTCTTCATCAGCTCAAGTTTTATGTGTAAGGGAGGAAAAAGAATCTTATTAGGCTGAACCAATGGTGTTTCTTTTACATTACGTCCTTCCGGAACATATTCCTGTCCACACCTGTGGAGTAACGGTCAGCCGCGTCTGGCCGCGAAACCAGGTGGCCTGGGTTCGAATCCCGGTCGGGGCAAGTTACCTGGTTGAGATTTTTTCCGGGGTTTTCCCTCAACCCAATACGAGCAAATGCTGAGTAACTTTCGGTGCTGGATTCCGGACTCATTTCACCGGCATTATCACCTTCATTTCATTCAGACGCTAAATGACATAGATGTTGATACAGCGTCGTAAAATAACCCAATAAAATAAAAAAAACCCATATTCCTGTCGCTTGTCCCACTGTTGTACCACATAATGTTTTTCTGTAGCACGGCTGTCCCACAAACATAAAAAACAATATTTTGTGAAACCAAGCAGCAAGGTCATCACATATCTTTCAACAATGAGCCTCATATTTTAAAATGCGCACAATTTTAGTATAATTTCATAACTTTCTACAGAATGGAAAACCGGAACAGATGGAAATTCAATACAATTCAATACAATTATGAAGTAACACTGCTCTTAAGCTAAATTTAGATGAATCTATAAACAATCGCCAGTCATCTGGATTATGTTCAACCTCTAGTTCACTCATTAAACCATTAAATCTACATACGAGTAGAAACACGTCATATTCTCACATAAGTTACATTTGACGTTTTATGCAGAAATGTAATATTACTTTACAACCCCAATAGAAGTGTCAGACCGATCGCTACCTGGGTTTATCTTTTTGCAGTGTCTACTTCTAGAAGAAAATATAGATTTATTATCGGTATCCTGATAACTGACAAAGACTTGGTTAGATGGTGCAACAAATAACACATGTTCATCTTTACATTTTGTAAGTAAGTAATCATGTAGAACAGGGGTAGCCAAAATATGACATACGTGTTACCAGGTGGCACGCGAACTCGTTTTCGATGTAGGGTATCTAAAATATATAAAAATTGTGACGTGATGTGATATTTTAAGCACTATTTTCAGAATCTACGTGTGAAAATGGATTAAAAACATCTATTTTCTTCACGGAGGTAAATTTCGTGTTGGGTAGTGAATAGTCGGCATTTCTTGACTCCCGAGTTAACCTCTTAATAGATAAGCAGGGCGGAGGGGTAAGACATTATCTCCCTCCCCTTAGCCATCACTTGTTCATTCAATGTTAAGCAGTTTGAGTATCCTCCTCCTCCTCCTATCTACTCCTTTATTGTGAATAGCGGTTTGCTCTTTATACAACGTAATCTTTCCCGACAACTGATGCAGGGAGATGGTTTCTATTTTCATAATTCGAGCACCACACTCCACAGACGACTCCAATCTCACACAACTGCAAACACATATGGTTACGAGAAGTAGGAAAGTATGTAGATAATTTTTCTGAGAGTTCTCTTTATTCGGAAACAGGGTTATACAGCGTCCATTAACTCTTTGGGAGGGTCTCTCAGCTTTTCTTTTCTAACGAAGGAAGCCATTCCAAGAATTTTTATAGCCCTCGACAAGTTTTGAACCCGCAAACATAGGAGGAAGTAAAATTATTACTACATCGTTAAGGACGACCAGACTATTAGTCAAATCATGTTAATCTGTTGAGAAAGTAGATGCACACTTCCCATAAATATTTTCAACTGAGATCTCGGAATAGATTTTCCAATGACTTCATCTCTCTTGTTACGTGTATTACTCATTACAGGGTTTAAATACTTAAAACTACATAACATATCACAAGTTTATGATCAGTATCACATTATTCTATATAGCGACGAAGTCGAAAGTTCTCGTCTTCCACATGGAAACTTGTCACACGCACACTCGAAGTTTTGCTCTCACTCCTCTCACTTCACCGACAGATTCCGATGATAAAGTAAAATTGTAACATTATAATTCGACTATTATTTCACATTCTCCAGCTAAAAGTTTCTGATTACCTGCTTATGGTCGGAGGGGATACAGAGCTTCTGGAAAATTCGCAATTTAAAGAAAAAATAAATCTATATATACACTGTAATACGAGCCAGACAATTTAATACGTAATACAACAAATCACGATGAAAATAATCTACTAAGCCTTGAAGTGAATTGCCATTGTGTGTTTTATATGGATCCTGAAACCGTGCATTGCCACGAAAACACGACATCGATAATTTGTACTCGTAACATCACAATAGCCTACTTGTTCCTTACTTACGGCTTTTAAGGAACCACATACCGGTAAGCCCGCCATCGGTCCCTATCCTGTGCAAGATTAATCTATCATCATATCCCACCGCCCTCAAATCCAGTTTAATATTATATTTTCATCTATGTCTTGGCTTCCCCAAAGGCCTTATTCCCTCCAGCCTTCCAACTAACACTCTATATGCATTTCTTGATTCGCCCATACGTGCTACATGCCCCGCCCATTTCAAACGTCTGGATTTAATGTTTCTAATTATGTCAGGTGAAGAATAAAATGCATACAGTTCTGCGTTTTCTAACTTTCTCCATTCTCCTGTAACTTCATCTCACTTAGCCCCAAATATTTTCCTAAGCATCTTATTCTCAAACATACTTAACCTCTGTTCCTCTCTCAAAGTGAGTGTCCAAGTTTCACAGCCATACAGAAGAACCGGTAGCCTAATATAATTGTTTTATAAATTCTAACTTTCATTTTTTTTAGAGCAGACTGGATGATAAAAGCTTTTCAACCGAATAATAACACTCATTTTCCATATTTATTCTGCGTTTAATTTCCTCCCGAGTATATTTGTTACTGTTGCTCTAAGATATTTGAATTTTTCCACCTCTTCAAAGGATAAATTTTCAATTCTTTTATATTTCCATTTCGTACAATATTCTGCTCACGAGACATAATAATATATTTTATCTTTTCGGGATTTACTTCCAAACGTATCTCTTTACTTGCTTCAAGTGTTTTATATAATAGTTTGTGGATTTTCTCCTAACATATTCACGTCATCCTCATAGACAAGCTGATATAACCCGTTTAATTCCAAACTCTCTCTGTTATCCTGGGGTTTCCTAATGGCATATTCTAGAGCGAAGTTAAAAAGTAAAGGTGATGGTGCATCTCCTTGCTTTAGCCCGCAGTAAATTGGAAAAACATCTGACAGAAACTGGCCTATACGGACTCTGCTGTACGTTTCACTGACACTTTTTATAATGAACATATAAAAATGTTAGCGCAAAATTAGCAGAAGTATGAAGAAGGTAACAAACACTTTAATGAAATTTTTTTTACGCTTATATAATCACTGATTAACTTTAGAACTTCTTTACTGTGTTAATATCAGGAAAATTACCTGACTGACTGGTTTCAACGTCGTATTCGTCATTGTCCGAAGCCTAGGCGTTACGAATACCAGGTTGAAACTAGTCAACCAGGTAATTTTTCTAATATTAACACAGTAAAGAAGTTATAAAGTTAATCAGTGAGAATTTTCTTTAATAAAATTACGAATGTTTGCTCCTCTCCTGAATACGTTCATGACAGTTTTTTTAAGTTATGCACGAGTGCATGGTACTATTTCTCCAATGGCCAAAGGAAAACATATAGGGTTGCATTTTTTCGAGCGAAATCAGGACATGAGAAGCTAACTTAAGAAATTTTCTAGTAAATATTGCTGCACATTCCCTAATCAGTTGAAGTTTTCAGTGTAAGTATGTTGGTAAAATTATTTCTTATACAGTGTTCTTTTTTATTACGGTACTTGACGTTATGGCGTATTAAATATGCTAGGCGTATAGTTTCGGGACGCACGTTAACTCTACTTTTTTGTATTAAATAATGCTGAATTTTCAAAAATAAAATCTCTAGTTGACTTACCAAATCATTTTTGCGATAAACGTGAATATTTTTATTACTGATTTTAATGTTGAATATTATATTTGTGTTTGGCAATAAACTCTGTGGCTCCAAGGCAAAAATGTGATTATATGTCATTTATTGTAGTTTTTCAGAAGCGAGTATTTAAAGCTGTATAAAATTGTAGTAATCATGTTTCATAACAACGGGTTAGAGAGAAAAATAATTGAGATATGCATATCATCTTTTACCACAATAAAGATACTAACAGTTTGCACAACATATCGTAAAATCTCTTTTTCTCCTAAACTTGACTAATCATATTTTGTCTAGAATCACAGAATTGCCTATTGCACTATTACGTGCTCAAAGACTGTACTGTATTCTAAATACAAATACAAACACGTTCTCAGCCAATAACGAGCAAATTTTACACTCAAGTACACAATAAAATTAATGTTGTATCTTACTCTAAACGGGGACGCTTAATATTCATCCGTCACTGAATCAACGCTGCGCGGTGTTCGGCGGGGAAGAAAGGGGATGAAGAGAAATCATATGGCTCCCCATGAGAGAGTAGAATCTGCTCTTGCTGCCCAGCCCTGGCTTAATAGACAAATATAGTATAGTTATAGTTAGTGGGGTTTAAAAAAGACGCGTCAGCTACTCTATTTGCACCCTTTGTACGTATATGCAATAAAGGCCTATTTTATTTTCATTGAAATGTGCATTCAGTATATTGCACGACCAAATACAATTATTAAAATATCAACCAAGACATAATTGTCGAAGAATGTCATTGTTATAGATACTTCAGAATGTTGTGTAATTGCCTGCATACACTAAAAAAAAACACACACACACACAGACACACACACACATGAATTTCTGATCTCCAGTAAAATACGAAATTTAGAAGAAAAGTAAGCACAATAATTTATTATTTTGTAGCCAATATGATATTGTATCTTCTTCATTTTATAAATTAACGTCGTATTAATATAAATATAATTTTGATAACCTGCAAGAACTTCAGAAGTAAGAAACCAGAAGCCACATTTGATACAGAAATGGAACCAATAAGTACCTAATTACTAAAAATACAGGAAAAGCTAAATACAGTACAACTCGAAATGAATGGAAATGACATATGAACATGCAATTAGCAACAAGAATAACATATATGAAATTATATAGGCTATTATTACCAATAAAATGTCAGTCAGTTGAAATTCCGGTAGCAACTTTAATTAAGTTTATTGATGATAACTAACGTTAATAAAAAAAAATAGAATCTTTAAGATACTCAATCAACATTTTCAAAATAATTATAATAGCCCTCTAATTTGTGCCTTCCGTTGAAAATAGGTAAATCCAGGTTTAATAACGATAATAATTTATAGCCATAATCAAAGACATCATCAATATTTGGTTTTTACTACTATCAGGCTGTTATACGAAGTGATGAATTCAGATAAGTTCGGAAGGCAATTTTCCTTCGGAAAGAAAATTATTTTTTTTCTCTGGGATTCCAGAACTGTATAACGAAACATGACGATAGAATTGTTATTCGTTTCCCCTGAAGCTTCATCCATTCCCTTATTCCGATAGAGAAATGAACGTCTGAATTCAAGACCGATCGAATAAAAATGAAAAGTCAACTACGTCTATACAAATGTGAATGAAATTTAAGAAAAAAAGTTTTTCATCAATATTGTTACAAAAATTAAATCGAAACTATTTTGAACATGCAACAAACAAATGAATTTAATAAATAATTATAAATTCACGAAGTAGGCCTATTGACCACAGATTTTGCTTCCAGTAAATTGCAATTAAATAGCCTATCACAGTAACTATGAGCATGTAATTTAATCTAAAATATGGTTTTCCTTTGTTAGAACGACATACAGTAACATGCCCTTATTACTTGTGCCTTAACAAAAAAGAACGAGGTACAGTAACATGCCCTTATTACTTGTACTTTAACAAAAAATTGTCAACATCATACATAGGCCTACCATACTTGTCAAGGAAAAGTCTACAAATATTGTAACTCATACCCTTAACATTAAACATTTATACCTAGAAACTTTCGATTTGATTAAATTAAGGCAATTACATTAAATTTGGTAGTAAATTTAATGCAAACAAAATATTTTATTTCTACAGACATGTGTATTTTTATAGTTTCTTTAAAAATGTGTCATTTAAATCTATTAGCTACCTAAAATTATTTTAAAACCAATTCAATTAGGCCTACAGTTTTGTAAAATTTTAAATTGTGTTCAAATAAAAATTAATACTAGACAACGAATAGCTACTTTAAAGTACCCTAACTAAATATATAGTGTAAAGACTAAACTGTCGCTCATTCTGTCTAGAAAATTTGACACTCAAGGACTTCAGGCACCGCTGGAATAAAATTGTTAATGTAGACTTCTAATGTTAATGATATCCTACAAACGCGGGAATATTCTCTGTTCTCATTGGGCAACATTTCTAACAGTGTTGATTGTATTAATTTTGTTTATTGCTAATGAAACACGAGGGAGTCGTTTCCATGCCAATTTCGATAAGAAACTTGTACATTGGTAAGAAACTACAGTATATGTATACATGAGATTAAGGCGTGTAACCTAAAAGTGCAATGTAATTCTCTTATGTCGAAGAGGGGAGAGGCTCTTTAAGAGTAGCGTAGAGAATTACACTACTCACTATGTGGGAATATAGACTTCAAATTATACTATTAAATTCCTACATTCGCAAGAGTAAAATAGACAACGTATATTATCAAGTAATTTACAATACGATAACATTTGAAATATGTCATAAGAGTGTCTCGTGTCATACGTATATAAATATTACGTTGCCGAAGGAAATAGTCAAATGAATTCACTTGAGCAGTTTTTCAATCAAATGGAACATACAACAGTCTACTATAGACAAAATATATAAGTACCTGTCTGATTTTATCCAATTACTAGATGACTGGTTGTCCCACATTTCTTTAAATAACTTTTTTAATCACAAACATTATACTTGCTTCCAACAGCTGACAAATGACTACACAGATTGCCACATTCTATTTGAAAGCACAGTACTTCCGCATGTCATTTCAAAAACATTAAATCCTCATGGAAGCATCACGAGTAAGAAATGTTTCCATTATTGAATTAAAGTGTAATCAAGTTTCAAACAACAGACACTTTTTCAGTATTTGTATTATGTAAATGTGGCGGTTAATATAATATTAAGCCAAAGGCTGAGTGTTAGTTAAAATTGTTTTGGACTAGATAATAATGGTAGTCACAGTAGTTTCTGTATAGTCAATATCGCAACATTGCAAAGGGTTGTTCAAGCACCATCTATCGGAAGAAAGTTGTGACCAATATCGATATCGTGTTTCCGAGGTAGTTTTAGTAATTAAATATCGCCATAAGGAGCGCTGCTTGTATCTTTGTGCCACGGACTCTGCTTTGTGCAACTTGTGCAGACGTCATAGGGAAACATACGCCGTACAGAAGTAAATCATACAATGGCGAAGCATGACTTCGTCCAATATGTAAGCGATCGAAACAGACCATCAGTGCCTATTTAGCGCTCTCATAATGAATGTTAATTCATTATTATTACCTGTTGTCATTAACATCTCACCCCCTTCATGCCCACATCTTACACGTAGTATTGAGAATGGTTAAAAGATATCTCACCTACGATTTTATGATCGTGTAAACGAACTTTCCAACCATGGAATAAGTCAGAACCAAAGAAAAAAAAAAAAATTGACAGACTTTGAAAGAGTTCCGCTAGTTCTCAATAGGTGGCACTATTATTGGGGCGGTTAAATACGTGTCAGGAAAAATGAGTATGTAGATTAAGCATAAATTAGTCTCATAATTGACCATATCATCGGTTTCCAGCTAAACCCAGTGTTATTTTACAATCGGTAGAGTGAGATGAAAAATTGAATTCTATAATGCGGATATATTTATGTATTATTGTCAACACTGACTATTATCTTCGCCATCTATTCATAGAAGTAATAACTAAAGAAGCCACACTTACACCAACAAATTATAATAAAGAAGAAATGCGCACAATTGTGCATAGGTTGTTAGATATTCTTCCGTGCTAAGTTCGGTCACAGTTTTCGAGCACTCGGTACACTGCAGGACGTGGTACTTAACACACCTTGCACCACAGAATTTACAGATACACTTCTCGGGCTCTGTATGGAATTGAGTTGTGCTGCACACTTTGAAGTGAAATCCATGTACTGCTAGCCTTATTACTAAATTCAAGACAGTCTCCAATATTCAGACCATAATACAGAAACAAAGATGCCCACCGCTTCGGTCCAACCATTTCCATATATCATATAGATGGTTTCGCCATATACTTATTACAAAATAGTTATATTTTTCGTATTTATTAAGTTGAATTACTAAATTGTGTCTTGAATAAACATCTAGCGTTAATTTATCAGCAATGTTAGGTTCAATTTCAAAGGCGAAACAACAAGATAAGTGAGGTACGAGCAAGTCCTCACCATTGAGCTCTATACCAAAATGGAGTAAACACCGTATATTAAAATATTGTGCCACCGTGGAGGGACGTTAGCGCTGCATAACTAGATGTAGTTTGTGTTCAAGAAAATGTTGGTAGTACGCTGCATTGACATTTTGATCTTGAGGTACGGCATGGCTAATGATAACATCTTCACTGTCGTATGCCACTATCAAAATGACTTCCATGCACTTTTTGGATGTGTTGATCCTTTGTGATGCCATTCATTAGACTGACGCTTTAGTTCAGGCTCGTATGCTCGTGCCCACGTCTCATCAATGGTGCTGCAATTTTTCTCATGTGGAAGTTTTTCTTCAAGATGTGCCACACAGTTTGATAACTGAGTCCAACTTCTCGTACAGTCCAGCGATAGTCACAGCAAGGAGAATTCGCACTAACTCCACTTGTTCGTCACAAATGGACTGGCGACCTGTGTGAGCCACATGTGCCGTCTCATTCTGACCCATATGAAATGCAGAGACTCATCTTGCAACCGTCTGTTACGGTAGTGCATCGTTGCCACAAGCTTTAAGTAACCCTTGCTGACATTGGCGTGCATGTTCTACTATGTGCTAACGTTCACATTTCTTGAGAGGCAATCCACCTTTCATCTTGCGTGATAATGCTCGTTGTCATGTCGCAGAAGTAGTGGCTGAATTGCTACAGAGATGGGATTGGGAAGTATTGGAACATCTTCCGTATTACCCTGACATGAGTCCTTGTGACTACGACTTGTTTCCACGGTTAAAATAACCACTTAGAGTCAAGAGGTTTCCAGATATTGCATAATATTAAATATTAATTCAATACTTTGGCCTACTTGATTAGCGAAATTGTGGTTGAACGCTCCATAGACACTCGTAATTGTGATAATCTTCAATAAAGTTAATCATACTTGCCGCCATTTTCAGCTTGAAAGTCCAGCATCACCAAACAAAAGAATTTTCAGTTTATTCACGTCGCTGCTCGCTACATGCTACTGTTAAACGAAATACGCACAAGATACCCACGGGCGGTGGGTATCTTTTAATTGCCGCATGCGCTTTAATGTTAAATGGAGAAATGCGTTTCATTCACTCTGATATGCATTTCTTGAATGATTAAGTTGAAAGAAAAGTTGAATGTATAGATGCACCTAAAGGGATTCGTTGCCACAGTGTGGACGGATTCCTTGCCGTTTTTCTCAAGAAGCGGCTAGATCTCAAGCATGGAGTGATCTGAAGTAGAAATGTTGGACCTCATAGAAGCATATAAATTATGTTCAGTTTTGTGGAATCTTGGAGATATAAATCATAATAATATATTGTAATAAAAACAACGAAACGTGTTAGCGAACACGCAAGATGAGGCAGGGCTCCAAAACGAGCGAAAAATCAAGATGATAGTACAAAATTATTGGTAATCGCCGCTGGAATTTTACAAGCCACTGCTGGGAGATTAAACACCAATGTGGAACAATATGAAGTCAAATCATTTTGTGCTTTCCTTTCAATGAAAATGATGGCATATCGTGCGACTACTAGGAAAGGGGTTCAGCACGCTGTTTATGACATTCTGATGAAAGCAGAACGAGGCTCCTTTGAAAAGCCAACTTACTATGGATAAGAACGTTTTCTTTCATCTGCACCATTATTTGATATGTCTTTCTCCAAGATGGGTTATCCTAGACAATTTACTCAACTCAGGAGCATAACTGACGAGCTCTCAGGACCCGCGATGCTGGGAGCTCCATGGGCTCAAGGGGGCCAGAAAACCGTTCAATAGGTCCATTATACCTGAAGACATCATTTCAATTTTGAATAACATTCATATTGCATCATTCATGCATTCCAAATGCATACTCTTTACAGCATTCTTACAATAGTTGTGTTTCTTTCAACAATCACTTCTCAAGTTGCAATAATATTTTTCTTTCCGATGACGCAACGTTAATCCTCATTCCTCTTCTCCAACACGTGTTCAACTTTCTCTGTCCTCATTTCGCACTAACTAATAACTTCATTATCATGAGCTTCATGGAGTTCTGTTTTAAAGGAAGCAAAGAGGAAATCTCAAATTCCTGGGAAGTAGACCCTGTTTTCAAAACAACACGGCAATGACATGTTAAGAAGTTCTTTGATGAATTGGCAGTTGACGAACGATTACAGAACGCAGAAGATAGATGCCGAGTACGGTATTTGATTTTAATGGCTGCTGGGATATCATAATTATTCAGCAGCTTAAAGTAGTCCTACATTTTGGAAGCATGAACGACATCTCAGCTAAATTCTCGCTGAAACTCAGCATCTTAACTGAGAAGTAAATGATCGAAAAAGCCAACATAGATTTACTTTGCGAATATTATGCTACAGATTTATCCCCTACTTTTCCTCAACAACTGATTTTAGTTTTCGATCCATAATAATGAAAGAGATTCGTAAACTTTCAACAATAAAGGAACTGGCCGAATTATTAATTGTAAAACAATTCTGCTACTGCCAGCAGTGTTCCTGATCTGTGTACAGTTCTGCAGTTTACTATATAGGCACTACAGCAACGGTCGAGCGCTCATTCAGTAAGCTAAAAGTTAGTAAAGAGTTCAGCTACATAGTACAATGTAGATTGTAGCAGATGAGACTGACAATGAGTTCATTATCTATACTCGTCATTGAAAGTGAAGGAAGCAGGAATATTGACGCCAAGAAAGTCGTCAGTGAGTTCCTGTCGACGAAGCAACGGCGCTTTGGAAAATTATTATTATTATTATTATTATTATTATTATTATTATTATTATTATTATTATTTGGTAAGTTCAAGTTCACCATTGAAATAATATGGCTTGTATAGTTGCGAAAGATACATTGTTAACACAGCAATATAACTTTGGGCGTGGGCTGTTATGAGCCAGTACGTTGAAAAGCTTTTGTTTTATTATTATTTTTTAATTAAATGAATTGCAATTTTTATGGTATTTATTTATGTATTTTTCGTTCGTATGTCTAATTTTAAAATAGTCTTCTTTGGCGTTTGACTATTATTAGATTTTAAATATTCTTTGGCAATTAAATTTTTATTACTGGAAAAAATAGGTTACTCCATTAGAGCACTTGAGCACGTGAACCCCCAGTAAAAATGTAGTAAAATAGTATTAAATATATAATTATACATATAATAAATAATTATATATTGTTATGTAAAATAATTATTTCTGGGAAATCTAAGCGCAAAGGAACAAAATGATGGGGGACATATTTTCCATTCATACTATGCTCAAGATTTGTCCCTTAAAAGGACCGTCATTTAACACTTTCAACCCTGTTTACGCAGTCGCCTCCGTAGGTATCTTTTCCACATATATTTCGATTGTTGATAACTAAACGTAATTTTCATAGATATCTTTTGAACATCTTTTACAATTCTACATCTTTCTACGTATATTTTCTAGTGTCTGAGGAAACTACCATTTAGTTCATAAACCTGAGAATCAAGTTTCATGAACTGTTTACTGGAAAACTGTTTATAAACACAGAATTAGAATTTAAAAAAATAACAACTGATAACTCGTAATTAAGCTGCATTAGGACACTGTCTTCTTAATTTAGTGCTAAACCGTAATTTCATGGTTTTCAGAAAAATAGTCTATGAAGAAGGCCACGATTTCAGCATACATTTTCAAAGCTCTCTAGTGTGTAGTTTATAAGTCAGCTAGTTGCTAGTTATTAGTATGTAGTATAGACTTGAGCTATGAGACGGCTTTAAATGGCTTTAATGTAAGCTTGCAGTTTTGTTGATACGCCCGTCTGGCACGATGCCCTCGATATCATTAGGCCCTACTTATATTTATATTTACAAAATACATTTTTATAAGCATTTGTCAATAAATATAAAATACATTTAATATGCCTCCCAACTTTGATTTTCAGAAAGCACAATAAAATCTCTTTATATTATCCCTTAACACAGCGGTCATCAGCATACTGCACTCTCGGGCTAGCGTCTCTTACCCGCAGGTCTCTACAGCACCAGCGTGCACCCGTGGCTGCTGACGGGTATGCTGTCTCCCAACGAGTTAGAGTTTAGCTAGTTGCTGTCTCCCTGCACGACGGAGCATATTTTGTTGCATTCCTTGCACTCTACCCATTTCAGCGAGTGCTTACGATCATTGCGGCTTAACATATTTCTTCAGTACCGAGTCGGCAACCGTAGCGGATTTCGTGTGACTGGAGTTGGGCATACTGGTTGCACCAGCGTTGCCAACTATACGGTAAAGTATCACATCCAAATGCCATATTTTAAACGCTGATGCACTCAATGACGCTATAGTTACTTGATGCACTCAGTGAGCTCACTGGATGCGATGCGCGTAGATGACGCTTATGAATGCGATAATTTTCGTTAATCATGTAATTCTTCTAAATTCATTCCATTTTGCTTTCCATAGGAAGAAATTATCACGTTAATGGAACATTTTTGAGTTTATTCTTTATTCTGTTCTTTGATCAGAACCTCACCGGGAACTTGCTTTTAAGTTCACAATATAAGATCGTAACAGACTACCCTGGTCTAATACATCTTTTTGATGATAATGATTCTATTCTTTTAGTGGTTTGGATAACGTTATAAATCTGTACCCTTTCCTTCAATATTCTCAGGGGAAATTCTTCCCCAGCAAGAGGGCTATGACCTCTTATTCCCCAGTCAGCACTCAGCAGTAAGCTTGCATCTCTAGATCATAAATATACGATGATCTAGGTTAATATACTATGATCTAGGTTGTATCATAGTTTGCTAAGCCGTGCTTCTTCTATGCGAGAAACGACTGAAAATTTATTTAGTATTGTGTAAATTTTTATAGTACATTATTATTATTATTATTATTATTATTATTTATTATTATTATTATTATTATTATTATTATTATTATTATTATTATTATTATTGTGTGTATGCGATAATTTTGTGGAAAATTCGATAATTTTTAGATTACAATTCCACAATTTTGTGTTTGAACGTTGGCATCGCTGGTTCTAACCTATATGTTATAACTCTAGGAGGAGCCGAAAAGGAATGGTATATGATTGTAGGCCTGGTGTTTATTCAATGTGTCTTGCTTAATGAATTGGAGCAGGCTGTGTACAACTCGTTAGTGACAACATTATAGTGTCAGTTGTTTCTGTAATGGCTGGTACTGTAGTAAGAAAAGTGTTTTCTACATTTCTTCATACAAAATCAAGCACTCAACCCATATATGCCATCAGTTCACAGACAGGACTTAGGTTTAAAAGCAAGTATAAGGCAGCTGTTATTCATGAATTGAAACAACCCCTAGTAATAGAAGAACAGAAGCAAAAAAAGCTACAGAAAGACGAAGTAAGCTTCTTTGAAGTTATAATTTAGATTGTATTGTCCATGTCACTCTCTCGCCAGTTAGGCTATACAGTTCATAATAGGCCTATTAATATTTGATCATGTTGAAAAGTTGGACTTTACATTCCGTAATATGATAGATTGACTTTTCGTGTACTGACAAATTACACGGATTCCTTTCTTTTCCTTATACTTCAAAATTCCAACCTTGTGTACACAAAATAAATTATTGGCACTGAAAAGTGCCTTTTCGTAAGCATGATGATGCGCATTCGACAAACGCAGACAAACATGCTTTTTTAGTATTTTAAGATATAATTGTCAGTGAGGAATCCGTATAGGCTACTGAAATTTTCTCATAATCAGCATTTAAGTTTAATCTTTGATGAATCCCAATTCTAAGGTCCTTGGACAACGATGCTACATAAAGAAAACCTCGATATTTTATCTTGAGAAAATTAATTTTATTTTGGCTAGATTTCGATTTTGTCATTGCAACATTGAGAGTTAAGAATTTAGTTAATAGACCTAGCTATGAGTGACAGGTCAGCATGTGTGTTAGGGGGAAAAAACAAGGAACAATTGTGCAACCCTGTCTCTCTGTCATTCAAAATCAAACACATATTGACATTTTTTTCTCATAGCGATCGATATTGTTTCTTCCCAAAATGTGTACTTTTCTCCAAAATCTATATACACGCAAATACCCTGTTTCATTTCTTTGTTTCAGGTTCGTATTAAAGTAAAATGTTGTAGTGTCAATGCTTCCGATATTATGATATGTCAAGGTTTATATGAAGTTACTCCGAAACTGCCTTTCATACCTGGTTATGAAGTGAGTGGGGAAATCCTGGAGCTCGACTCAAAAAGTGAAGGAGGCCTTAAGGTTGGCGATAGAGTAATTGGTCTAAACAAGGAACACTTTTCTGGATTTGCAGAGGAATGTATTCTTCCTTCATCGGTATGCTATAGCCTATTATAATTATGATTTGGTATGAGTCTGAGTATGTGTATGTGTGCTCAATTTTCGAAAGTAAGAGTGTAGAATAGATGAATGGAGGTTATTCATAGATGCTTCTAAATTAAGTTTAAAAGCAGTGTTCGATCATAACTAACTAATTTTCCTCAGATCCTTTGTTGATTCAGTTTGACTTCAAGAAAATCATGTTAAGTACATGTTTTAAGATTGTATCTATATGCAGTAAAAATCTCAGGATGACGAATAATCCATAGTAATGGAGAAAGTTACACAGTGCAGAACTGCACGCATTGTATTCTTCACCTAACATAAGTAGGAACATTAAATTAGACGTTTGAGATGGACAAGGCATGTAGCATGTATGGGTGAATCCAGAAATGCATATAGAGTGTTAATTGGGAAATCTGAGGGGAAAAGACCTTCGGGGAGGCCAAGACATAGATGAGAGGATATTATTAAAATGGATTTGAGGGAGGTGGAATATGATGATATTGACTGAATTAATCTTGCTCATGATAGGGACTGATGGCAGGCTTATGTGAGGGCGGCAGTGAACCTCCGCGTTCTGTAAAATCCATTTGTAAGTAAGTAAGAATTTTAATGGACTTAAATCTATTTGGTACCATTTGATGAACCTCTGGGTTCTGTAAAACCCGAAGCCATTTGTAAATAAGTAAGAACTTTAATGGACTTAAATCTATTTAACTTAGTGCCATTTAATGAACCTCTGGGTTCTGTAAAAGCCATTTGTAAGTAAGTAATAATTTTAATGGACTTAAATCTATCTGGTGCCATTTAAGATGTCTCAAAAGGTGGTTAATCTTACTTGTTTCTGCACTTCCTTAAAACTAATTTTCTCCTTTATGTCATTCTAAGCAGACACATATCTAGGAATTTTTTTTGGACAGGGTGGGGTGTTCAAAATTAAATACAGGTTTCTTCCAAATAATTACAGTAAAATCTCGTTAATAAGTTCCTGCTTATAGTGCAATCCCGTTCATTATGCTCTTTTTATGTGGTCCCTGGATATATATATATATATATATATATATATATATATATATATATAAAATCCTGCATAATTTTACCCTCTTTTAATGCTTCCAAATGCTGCTTGTAGCACTTCTTTCGGATCGGAAACAAGTAAAAAATTCTGTATAAATTGCAAAACTTATAATGTTTTTGAAGCATAGTGAAGAAATGTGTTGCTGTGACAGTACTGAGGGTCATTGCACCTCGAGTGCAAGAAAGAAATTTCACCCTGTAACTGAAAAAAAAAAAAAAAAAAACCTCCAGTGGAAGTTGCACTTGCCAATACTTTCCTTTAACTTATATGAAAAGGATTTTAACACTCAAAAGTCTACCTGTCAATACATTCCTATCCTTTCTGTAAATTTAGTCATCTTTTGAATTCTGTTAAGTGTGTAGTAAGCTTAGGCCTAAGTTTGATAGTGCAAAATGGCAAATTGGAAATTTCTGTCTGTAAGTGAAAAATTACATTAGTGTTGCTCCTAGTGGTATATCAAGTGAAGTTATCTGTAGTTATTTGAACCGCAAAGAAAATGTTATCATTTATAATAGCAGTTAAAAAACATATGGTAAACAACAATCGAAGATTTTTTTCGTATGAAATGAGCTCTAGTTGCATTTTGCTCAGTATCTAATGAATCATAAAATATGTTTCTTATGAAGTGGTGTCTAAATTGTTTTCACCATTTCATAAATTATTTCTTGTCCCGCTTATAATGCTTTAAGACCACAGTCCCTTGACAAGTGTATTAATGGAGTTATAAGCTGTATAATATTTAAGTGTCTTACTTAAATATAATAGATACAAAAAAATTATGAGTAGTGATTGTGTTACAATGCTATGTTATGAGAGAAAAGACAGAATTAACAAAATGTTTTCATACTTACCTATACCTTTTACTCATCTGATGAATTTTTTTATGCTTGTAAATTGAACTAATCTGCTTACTATGAATTTTATATTTTTGTATAATTTTTTACTTGTCCCACATCTCAAAGCTACATTGATAATGTAATATGGAATACAATAAATTAAAATGAATATTTTTAAATTTCATATTTGCCTTATCTACAAGTCACAGCAACAATTTTCGTTGGTCTTGGGGGATGTCCGAAAACCCTTGACACTTTGTTTGGATACGTGCCTGATTCTAAGTATAATAATTGAATACCTCCCTGGAATAAGGGTCTAAGTACATAGGGAAACAATGTACTATATGCCCTTATTCCAGGGGGGGGTATTCAATTATTACTAAGAAATATTCGAGCAAAAGAGTGGTAAGTGAAATTTTTATAACAGTCCATATGGGATGAACATATTTATTTAATCTTGACAGAGAACTGAATGAAAGTTACGTGTTTATGATAGGCATAATTCAGAAAGTAGGTGCACATTGTGGAACATATTCTTCAATGATCCAGATTACAAGTAACAAAAGTAGAGTGCTAATAAGATTATAAAATGTGTTAATTGTAATTGCATTGTTTGACAGGATGTATGGCAGCTTCCGTCTGCAATAGATTTCAATACAGCTGCTGCACTAGCAGACTCATATTCAACAGCACTCATTGGTCTTGTCCGTCGTGGGAAGTTAAAGCAAAATGACAAAGTTTTGATCACAGCAGCAGCAGGTGGCTTGGGCCTTGCAGCTGTTGATATTGCAGCTAATGTGTATAGAGCAAAAGTGAGTAGTTAACCTTTGGATTGGAGTTTAATATTCATAGTTATCAATTGTGTTAAAGAAGTGTTTGAATTGTAAGAAGTTCATAGAACATAGTTGCCATGTTTCAGTACTATATCTTGTGTGCTCTCATGAGATAGGGATTCTAAGTGTTATATATTGTTCTTAAAGTCTTTTCCCCATCTTCTTAGTTCTCCTACATCTCTATATCCAATAGATCTGTGCACCATAGCTTGTTGGGGTTCTTCCTTAATAAATGTTTGTCTTTCTTGGTTTCGGGCTGATCAGTCCCATGTATCTTGTGTTGATTGTGAATTCTTCTCTGAAGATGTTGCTTTTTCATGACTCAAAATGTATCTGTCTGGTTCAATTAAAAACTCGTTTCAACTGTCAGTTTTTTCTTATATAGGCTAATATCTATCTATTTTTGTAAGATAAAGATTTAACACGTTTTGTTACACAGTATAATACAATAGACAAGTCTGCTACTTTCGATGTTAGGTAGTTTCCAGCTATAAATTAAGTTTTTAGCTATAAATGAAGAACATTAAGTTGCTGTTGCTTCAGTAGGGTGCTGTTTGTTTGTAACAATGATGTAATTGTTGAATTTGAAAAGTAGACATAGGTGCAAATGGCTACACGTCAATATGCGCAGCGTTAGATAAAAATACTTTTAGCAAGTCTCATTATGGATGTGAGATGATTGTCAGTCGAATGGGATGTCTGTTTAGTTTTATTGAGAGTCATTGTGGAAAAAAAAAAACTGTTCACAAGTGTATGTACGTACTTCTAAATATTGAAATGACCTCTGCAGCAAAGTTACATAACTGAGGGAAGGGGGAGCGATTAAGTGATTGGTGAAAGGTAACAGTCCTGTTCTACTGGTATTGTTATTCCAGTTTTCTGTCACACACGAGATGAATGAGTTCTAATTGGAAGTTTGGCGGGACTTTGGTTTAAACATTGAAAGGCATGTATACTCACCCATACTATACAAACTTTTGCTGTCCTCCTTACATTCGTGGGAGGGGAAGATGCCTGTGTACCTATGAACAACAAGGACTGGCTAGAGCGAGCAAATTCCTACAGCAAGTACTCATTGACATGGCTGATATAGAGCAGTGTGGATTCACAGTGATGGAAAGCTGAAGTCTCTGGGAAATCCTGCTTTACAGCCTCTTTGTGTACCACAGAATCATCCCTGCAATGAACTCTTGTTACTTTGGTTTGAATCCATCAGTTGACATATTTCTGATGACTAAAATCTGTTTATTTGATTCAAGCAATGATAAATGGCTTTTATTGTAGTGTAAGGTATCTGTTTTGTTGTAACTTAGGTAATTGCAGTATGTGATACTGAAGATAAAGCAGCATTATTACGTGATAGAGGAGCATGGGCAGCTTTAACATATAGTCCAAAAGATATAATAAAGAAATGTGCTGAAGTAACAAATGGTCAAGGAGTTAAAATTGTGTTTGAATCTGTGGGAAAAGATGTATTCAACAGCATCTTGAAGTGGTGAGTGTCTTTCAATTTGTCAAACATATATTCAACGACCCTTTAAGCTAAAAATGATTCTCAGAGAGATAATAAAAATATATTAGAATGAAAACAAACAGAGGGGAAACAACTACAAATTTTACAAGATACATTAATATAGAATGACTACAGTCATTTTTTCGCAAATTTTATAAGTTACATTGATAATGGATAACTGCAGTAACTTTTTATAGTTTAAATTTGTCATCTTCTTGCAGCTTTACTTTGTTATTGTAGAGGGACTGACACACCTGTCATCTCTCATTACTACAATCTGACAAAGAGATTGCCAGCTCTTACAGATAACATTCTTGCCATTTCACAACACTACAGTCTGGCAAGTGATCATTCACGTAACTAGTGAATTATTTATTTAAGGAAATGGAGAGAATCATATTTGAATTTTAGTGCAGTTGCTCAAAAGTCCTCCAAAACATTTTATATATGAGGTTGAAAAAATCCAACACACTACTTATCACACAGCGATCTCGCAGCTCGGTTGGAATGCTAGTAACTTAGGTTTGCTTTACGCCCTGACTGAGGACACAATGTGTTGGTTTTCTTTATCAGTTGTTACACTACACTTGTGATACAATTCTGCTGGCATTACACATTACAGTATTGAACTCATTGTATGACCTGAATTGAGAAATATATATTTTGAACCATGGTTAATATACAATACAGTAGCATATTTTACTCATTGAAGCCTGTCTACTGAATAAGTAAGTCATACGAGTTGTGTTTACATAAGTTTCGGTGGTATTTTCTCGAGACTATACAACCATCGAAACACAGTATTATTAAATTACAGTAGAAGCTCGATATAACATGGTTGTTGGGAGGCATACTTCACTCTTGCATTAGAGCTAAATCACGGTATATCAGAAGGTGACTTGTAAAGTGACAATACTTACGGATTTATATGCAAAATCCGTATGTATGCAAACTATTTAACATATGGAAACGTGGTTGTCTTAGATTATCATAACAATAGTAATTACTTAATATATATTTGTTGGTGCATATGATTGCATAGTTTAAGATTTATTTACATTGCATGCAAATTTTCCTATTTCAGTATAAAATTTGCGTATTCTGAACATATTCTGATATATATGCAATGAAAGAAATGGCAGATTCAGCAATTCTGCGAAGCTTAATGAATAAGAAATGGTTCTCGCCCTCTGTAAATGTGGCAGCTCATTTGTTTTAGTACCATATGAGTCAGTCTATCTGAAACAGTGACAAAAATGAAAGCACAATGTTCTCCACTGCAAGAGTCCTTGTCCTGATGCTTTGACACCTGAAACACACGGAATTGCAAAATATCGTTTCTGAAACATTTCAGTTAGTGTTTGCAAAAAATTCTGTATATCATTCTGTTTGTAATATAGCAAAATTTTTACATGGTGAAGTAGCAGAATTGGGCTATGTGTACACAGGCGACCAATTCTTGAATGACATTTTTGCCGTTACAGTGTGTTCAATAAGTTTGAATGAGCATGTGTACAGAGACAACAGCACAACAGAACTGTGTCTCAGCAGTTGAAGTAGTTGTGGAGGGTCCACAACAGTGCATAGATTTGTGCATCTTCGACTAGGATGCGCATAGAATAATCAGATGGGACCATGTTCACCGACAACAGTTCTGTCAACTGACCCACGATCTCTAGTTTCTTTGTTTAATTTTTTTTTTTTTGTGAAAGGGGATGGGGAATTTTATCAATGCCTAAGGGCGTCACTACTCATAAATCCCTTAGCATAATACAACATTTTATCCAACAATTCAATTATAAAAGAAAATGTGCATAATGTTTCTATCAAAATGTTCAATATTGAATGCTGAGTGAAATTTTCCAAATAAGTCTACAAGCTGTAAGTTTTACGAAATTTGCTTTATTTTTCGCGAATGAATACATTCGGTTTCGCAAACATTCCTAAGCTGGATATTTGTGTAAAATTTCGAAGGCCATCAAAAGTTGCATTGGTTATAGCGTATTTAAACGTGAACAAATTAAAGTAGGTCTACAATATATTAAAACAGTAATTTTTGGACAGTTTAAAGAATTTCCTGAACTGACATGCTTTGCTAAATTTAATTCTTATTCTTCACAGGAACTCGCTTAATTCTTTAAAAAAAATCTCTACATACAATGTATCAAATTGTTCAATACTGAATGCATAGTGCAATTTTCTTAATGAAATACATAGGAAAACTGTATAAGCTGTAAATTTCATTAAAGGAACCTAATTTTTCGCCATTGAATGTATTTGTTTTTTGCAATTATGGCGAACTGTTTTAATAGAGAATGAATAATAATTACTCTTAACAATTTGGCTTAAATAGTTCAAATTTGAGTTTTTGTGAATTGTTTCATTTTGAGTACCAGTATTTCTAGACCACTGCAGTCTGGAACAAGGCAATGACGACCTGAAAGATGGCCAACAGCTGACATATTTGAGATAAATGGCATGAGGTCAGAAAATGGAAACATAGTGTGAATGGTAAGGGCCAACATCAGGAGAGGAAGGGGTAACATCACGTATCACAGGAGGAGCAAAGGGAGAAACCATTCTTATTTACTGAAATAGATTTCATGCCAAATGATCCCCATATGTCTTAAATTTAAAACATCATAAATTTCTGGTCCGTCCTGCCTTTGCTATGAGCATTTCAAAACCACAAGGACAAACTTTAAAGACAGTTGGGTTTTATCTGTATTTAACTATGCCATACCTTATGTCGACTTAAGCAGGGTGAAGTCAATACATAGTGTTAAAGTCCAAGTCATAAATGGACCGAAACAAGGCAAAATTGAGCAACACTAACTTTGAACATTATATACAAAGAACTTCTTGGAGATATCGGACAATTGCACATTCCAATTTCCCTTTCATTGAAAGATACAACTCTCCTTTAAAGATTACTTCATAGTAACCAGTTCCATTAAAAAAGTCAATAATAATAATAATAATAATAATAATAATAATAATAATAATAATAATAATAATAATAATAATGTTGTCTAAAAATTAGTTTTTAATACAAATCTTGCATGGTATTAAAATCTGGACATACAGTAACTACGATGTTTTGAAATTGAATGCATTTTTGACACATGTTGTCACGTGCTACTGGTGGTGGTGGTGGTGGTGGTGGTGGTGGTGATTAGAGTCGGGCAGACTGCCTCATATTATCGCCCGTTCTCGGTTGCGTAATCACCTCAGTCTCGCCCAGTGCACGAGTACCTAACGTAGTCAAATTACTCATTGATAGAGAACACGAGATTCTCTTGGTCCCGAGATTACCGATAGTAGGTCATTCCCGACAGTCTCGGACGTCTAGGTGGGACTGTAGTAATGATAAGAAAGCAATATCGCTCGGCCCGTGCTTCTATAGGAAGCATTGGCTTATACACTTCCTGATTCTTTAAATATATATCATGTCGTAGCTCCTATAATACTTAATCAATCACGCTGTAATTTTTTGGATTGATAGCTCAATGTCTAAGGAAAGCATAGAAAAACAAATCGAACTGAAAATCTTTTTTTGAAAGTGAAAAAAATATATATTAACTTCGATGGAGATTGATCTGTTCAGACTTCACCTCTGGTAAGCGGCAAACTTTTTTGTTTTTCACGTTAGATGGGGGGTCAAAGCGAGAGAAATGTTGAGAAAGGATGGAAATACTTTTAAAAGTGATGGCCACTCAAAATTTTTACTGGTTCTCGAATAACGGCGAGTTAACCTGTTAGTGCAGGACTCATGACTCAAACGTTTGTTCCGTAAAATTTGTACGGAACCCTTCAATGCATGAAAACTCGTTATTGTACGGATAGTATTAAATGGTATTTTAATACAGGTAGTTGAAAATGAGGCTATATAGTCCAAGATGGTTTACACTTTACAGTAATTAGGCTATCTTTTATAGCAACTAAATAAAAAAGTAGTTTGTAACACAATGATATGAAACATGAAAATATTAAAAGCTGGTTCACAGTAAACCGAGAACGGAAACGGCAACGAGAACTAGAACGGAAATATTGTTAAAATAAATGTATTTAAAGGTAAGCATTCACAATTAACTATTCTGAATGCTCACATTTAAATACTGTACATTTATTTTAACATTATTTCCGTTCTCGTTTCCGTTCCGTTCTCGGTTTATTGTGAACCATCCTATACTATAGAAAACTACACTTTCTATTGGTGTGCACGTTATAAATTATTGTTACAGAACAATCATTATTGTATTCTAGCCATGTTACAATATAAAATTATATAGACCTATATGGTTTATAATAATTATCCTATATGTTATAGGAACGAGAATAACAAATTAAGAATTAATCAGATTTCTAATACTTGTACCGGTACCTAATGATAACTTACAAGACAGTAATAAATAATAACCATCATAATAATCCTGATAATCATAATCTTAATCATCCTAATGATTACGATAATGATGATGATGATGATGATAACAGTAATACTAATAATAATGATATAATGATGATGATGATAATAATAATAATAATGATAATGATTGCTGTAGAGTAACGGTTAGCACACCTGACTGTGAAACGATCGGCTTCCGGTTCGAATCTTGGTTGGGACAAATTAAGACTGGTTCACAATAAACCGAGAACGCAAACGACAACGATAACGGAAATATTGTTAAAATAAATACATTTAAATGTGAGCATTCACAATTAACTTTCACGTTCCCGTTTCCGGGCTCCGGCAATCTTCTCGTTAATTGTGAATGTTCACATTTAAATACATTTATTTTAACATTATTTCTCGTTGTCGTTTCCGTTCCCGGTTTATTATGAACCAGCCTTTATCTGGCTGAGGTTTCTCGTCTCAACCCATTGAGAGCAAATGCTGGGTAACTTTTGGCGCTGGACCCTAGACTCATTTCGCTGGCATTGTCATCTCATTCAGACGCTAGATAGCTATAGCAGCTGATAAAGCGTCGTAAAGTAACTAATTTAATAATAATAATAATAATAATAATAATAACCCTCTTTTATTCTCTGTTGTTATGATAAAGCAAATATAAATGACACTCAGGAGGAAACGCAGAATAAATATGGGGGGGGGGGAAATGCCTGTTATTATTCGGTTGAGAAGCTTTTGTCATCCAGCCTGCTCTCAAAAAACTTGAAAGTTAGAATTTATAAAACAGTTATATTACCAATTGTTCTGTATGGTTGTGAAATTTGGACTCTCACGTTGAGGAACAGAGGTTAAGGGTGTTCGAGAATAAGATTCTTAGGAAGATATTTGGGGATAAGAGGGATGGAGAATGGAGGAAGTTGCACAACGTAGAACTGCAGGCATTGTACTCTTCATCTGACATAATTAGGAATATTAAATTCAGAGGTTTGAAATGGGCAGAACATCTAGCATGTATGAGTGAATCCAGAAATGGATATAGAGTGTTAGTTGGATGGCCGGAGGGAAAGGACGTTTGGAGAGGCAGAGACGTAGATGGAAAGCTAATATAAAAATGGATATGATGGTAGAGACTGAATTAATCTTGCTCAGGATAGAGACCGATGGCGGGCTTATGTGAGAGCGGCAATGAACCTCCGGGTTCCTTAAAACGCGTTTGTAAGTAATTATGATCAATTTGTGAAAGGATATACTCTACTCTATTTCGTAATTCTGTCCTTCCCTTGCAAAAGTGTTTCCATTTCACATTCAGCATTTTATCAGTTGGGAAACAAAAATATCTTTTGTCAGAGTCTTTGGTTCTTTATAATAATATAAATAAGTATTATTTTATTTCTCCCTTACACAGCGCAATAATGACCCATGCTGATGAAGATGCCCTTGCATAACAACGAAACATCCAGATGTGAACGCGCAATATAATAATAATAATAATAATAATAATAATAATAATAATAATAATAATAATAATACAGTCGTGTGATATCCATTACTATAGCGTATACAAAACACTATCGAATGATTAAATATGGAATGTCAACAAAATGCTGATAGCGAGAAAGTATATCATAGCTCCAACCATAACTTGTTATTGTTTTAGACTAGCTTAGGATTAGGTAACGGCTGAAAGTGCTGCATTATTTTGCTTCTCCGGAAAGGCAATAAATAGTTCATTAAAATAGTGTGACTTCTGTAAGAATGTCGACAATCACAATGTGCTGTATTATTGCATACCACACTGCTGTGCCTTCTTAAATTACTTTATGAACATTAATATTTCAGAAAGAGTCACGAATTGCAGTGATGAGCGGCAATTAAGCCGGCAGTCAGTGTATGCATTTCGTAACGATAAGTCGGCCGTGCGATAACAGGCCGGGACCCGGTATTCCTCGTTCCCGAGAGTGCCAGTCTCGAGAATACAATTCTCGGAACTGGCGTTATCGGCCAGCTAGTCTCGTCTACGAGAACGAGCGGGAGTAAGAGGCAGTTTGCCGATGGTGGCGGCAGTGATTTGGTACTAAATAATATACAGTAAATATCATATAAGAATATTCTGTAAAGTAAGTTGGTTGCTAGGAGCAATGAGCCTGACTTGCTGGTTTTAGTAACACTAACTTGAATAAAAGACTTTGTAATAAATTATGGTATGTGTCACTGTACCAAAAGATAATTTTGTTAAGCGGTGTTGAATAAAGAAATGTATTACTGATGTTATAATACTTTCCCTTGTGTCTAGAGATTTTTTATACTTTGAAATTTCTGAAAAATGTCGTACAAACCTTTCAGCTTGTGCTAAGTATAAAACCAATGCATGTAAAATGCCACTTACGAAAAAAAAAAAAAAAACTTCCACTTTAGTCCTATGCATGCCCACAATAATTTTCAGTTTTCGCCAGTAGATTAACTTTTACACTTTCCATACTGCCAAGAAACGCTACTCAGAGGAGAAATCAAGTATTCTGCAAAGTGATTCCCCACATTCAATGTTAAGAAAGTTCCTCGCACATTGCATGGGTTGATGGGCTGAAGAGGAACTTTGTATCATTAAAATTTATTCCACCTTTTCTGTGTACGTAATTATACAACAAGGAGTAAACCTTAGCTGCAGCCAGGAAGTCAAAAGGAGGATAACAGTGGCAAAGGAAGCTTTTAATAGAAAAAGGATCATCTTCTGCGGATCTCTGGAAAAAGAACTAAGGAAAAGACTAGTGAAGTGCTTTGTGTGGAGTGTGACATTGTATGAGGCAGAAACATGGACATTACGACGAAATGAAGAGAAATGACTAGAAGCATTATGAAATGTGGATATGGAGAAGAATGGAGCGTGTGACGTGGACAGACAGAATAAGAAATGAAATTGTGTTGGAAAGAATGGGTGAAGAAAGAATGATGGTGAAACTGATCAGAAAGAGAAAAAGGAATTAGTTGGGTCACTAGCTGAGAAGAAACTGCCTACTGAAGGATGCACTGGAAGGAATGGTGAATGGAAGAAGAGTTCGGCGCAGAAGAAGATATCAGATGATAGACGACTTTAAGATAGTGGATCATATGTGGAGACAAAGAGGAAGGCAGAAAATAGGAAAGATTGGAGAATGCTGGGTTTGCAGTGAAATATCAGCCCATGGGCAGAACAATTATGTATGTGTAAGTAGGCCTTACAATCGACTCATAAAGAGGTATGCTGGTGTTAGTGGCTTCCATGCTAAAATTTTAAAGGTGGCTTTAACCATATGACGAGCTGTGACACATTTCTTCTCCAGTTGCTCTCCTGCCAAGCAATTGAGGGTCCAACTAGGGCCAAAAGTTCATCAAAACTGGAAATTCTCGTTCTATAACTTAGTAGTACAAACCTTATCAGGATAATTCCTATAACGTTGAAAACTTCTATAAAATTTTCCAAGTGATATTTCATTGTAAATAGGATGTTCCCAAAATTGACATTCACAGTGTTGTTTTCAATTCCAGTCTACAAGATCCAAAATAAATAACAGTTACTTCTACTACATTCATGATGACACTGACAACAAAACTGTGTCTGGTGGACACACATGCCAACAACGTGACAATTTTGTCCTTTCACTGTTAAGTGCAGTCGCCATCCAGAAAGGTTGACGATAAAAATGTCATTCAACAATTTGTTGCCTGTGTACACTTAGCTTTAGAAGAGGAGTTGACATAAGACAAAATATGAAGTTATCACATGCACCTTCAACTTCTCGTGATGTGGAGAGGTCATTCTCAAAGTAGGCTATAAGAATCTGTTTCCTGATAGAATTAAGAGTTTCACCATGAAAAACGTGAAGATGACATTCATAGTTACCTGAAATTCTCAGCTTTAATGTGGGTAAAATATACAAATTATACATGTAAGTAATATAGTGAAACTCAAGTTAGTTGTTTAACTGTGTTTTATTGTGGTGTATAAGATTTTTCGTAAATTTCAACAAATTGCTCATGCATTAAGGTTTAAAAAACTGCTATCATTACTTCATTTAAAAGTAAAAACATTTACTAGGTGTTATTTAATTTTGTAGAGCATATTTGCATGCATGTAAATCCAGGTTCTGCTTATAAGTTTATGTTAATTCATCTACCTTTTAATTTCTCCTTCTGAGATGAACTTGTCTTTTGACTACCATTCTTCACACAATCAATTTTTTGAGTTTATCACTCGCTAAGTATGTTTTTTTTTTTTTCTGAGACATCAAGACATATGGTCTGAACTCAGAATCCAGTACTACACAAATGTGCTATATGATTGTTCAGTTGTGTGCTAGTGATATGAGACGTGAACCTAAAAATAAAATGGTATGTCAAGAAGGCTTTCTGAGAAAACAGTCGAAATTGGCTGCTGCAGAGTCAACTTTTTATTTTGTACTTAACTGGTTATAAAACTGTTATGTATTCAATGTTGTTTACAAAACTGTTCAGAATCAAAATATTCAGTCATGCTGAATTACAGTAATGAGGGAGCTAGAAATGGACTCCCTCTCAACTTGAGATAGGGTTAATGATAAATTGTAAAGCAGACTAATTTACTGAATCTATACAATTAAGAATTTCACTAATAATGTTTTTTCTCGGGGAACATACTGTTCACCAAATTATATTCGAATCCATAGTGTATCAAATTGCACTATATTAGGCTTCTACTGTATGTAATAAGCATTTATAAGGATGAAATAATGGGCTAATATACAATATTAGTGAGGATAATCTTTGTGAATGTCTCAGAACCTCATGCAGCAGCATGTGCATAGAAGGTAATGCAGGACATTTTGAGCAACTGCTCTGAAATGCAGGTAAGATTCTCTCCATTTCCTCAAATAAAGAATTTACTAGGTATATAAAAAGTTACTTGCCAGACTGTAGTGCTATAAAATGCAAGAATGTTATTCATGAGAGCTGACAATATGCTTGCCACAGTGTAGTATTGAAATTCGGCAGGACTGACCCATTTAGTTTGATTTGTATGATAAAAATTATAGAGAAAATATCGTGATGCTGCAAAAAATATAAATTGTGAATTACACTTTTGAATATCCCAGGTACAGAAAAAAAAGTTTTTTACATGTTATCTGTCAATCTGTCTGCCTCTGTTTACAGCCTTTTCTTCTAAATTATTGAATTCGATTTGTGGAGAAGGCTTTTTGTCCTTCAGTTTCTGATAAAAAAAATCTGTTTGAAGTCACTTAAGTGGTGGAGGAAGGTCTGATGATGTTGAAATTAGTTACGGCTTGTTGAACTAGTTATTAGAGTCGGTAGAGACAAGTTTAGCAGTGAAAATGTTACACTGTGCAAGTAAAAGTACGTGAAAGAAAGCTTTTGTAGATAGTTTAACAAAACTTCAATTAAAATATTGTTTAATTTAATTGATGCTTGATATGTACCAGTAGTAATAAAAATGTGCTATTTAAGATAATTTATTTACGAATATCTGTTGGGCAGTAATTTCTACATTGCATGTGTCTTGAAAGAAGTCTGATTTAGATTAAGAGATAAAATGGAGTAATATAAACAGTTTAATGGCATATACATGTTTATTTCTTTGAATTATTTTAGTGTTGCGCCTGAAGGTGTGGTTATAGTTGCTGGTACAGCATCCAGGCTTGTTCCTGCAATCAATACTAGTGAACTTCTTCCATCATCATTTAGCCTTATAGGTGTATCTCTTCGGAACTACAGAAGATCCAATCATGATGTTTACAGGTAACTGTCCATTTTAATATACGATTTTCGTACAAAAGTATAGTAATTGTAGTAACATTCACAATTCGGTTTTGTCTAAGATTTTTATGGAGAGGATACCAGTAAGTAAAGAGTTTGAAAGTATGAGTAAGGTTCTGGTATCCACTGATTTATTTTATTGTTTATATTGTTTTGAGTTGAAGCCTGTTGTTTCAGAGGTTATATCTTTCACTCTCATCCCCTCTTTGTGTTAGTTTGTTGTTTCCTTTCTGCGTTTTTATTTTCTGTTATGGTATATTTTATTTTTCATTTTGTCATCTGAATATGGAAATAAATTTGAGAATGCTGAAGTTGAAAGTAAAGAAAGGAAGCGAACATATGCCATATTTACTTGTGTAATTTCCCTCCTCGTGTAATTCCATTCTTCAAAGTATGTATGTAGAGGCGAGTTTTTTTTAATACAGATCTTCATATGTTAGCCCTCTGGATGTCACCACATCATTGACATCTCTTTTTCCATGAATGTCTATATCTTCCTTGTTTTCTTTTCTTGAGTGGTGTCCACATACCTTTTTGATCATCTCTCCATACTTCATCCTTCGCAGATCACCAAACCAATTTAAACCTTTTAACCTAGATTGTTTGAATTTTATCTATTCCAATTTCCATCTCGTTCTGAATGTCCACATTTATAGTCTTATCATGCTGTGTATGTCAGTAGCAGCATCTCCAGTAGTCTACCTCCATAGGAATAATCCTAGATTTATTTCTTTTGCTCACCTCTTACAGTATGCCCCATATAATGCAATACTGTACAATTGTCTTATATATTATATTCTAATTTTATTGTTCTTTTTTATTTTGTTGCTCCATAATATACTGTTCAATTGTCTGGTAACTTCTATGGCTTGACCTAAGCGAGCACTAATTTCTTCATTACTTCTACCAGTTGATGTTATTTTAATTCCCAGGTATTTTAAACTTTTTGTTACTTTTATTTTTCCTGTTTTTATTTGGAAATCCTCAGCATCTTACTACTAGATATTCGGTTTTTAATAGGTTTATGTCCAAACCCCATTTGTTGCACTCCTCATCTAATTTCTGCAACATATAGTCTATGTCAGTTTTATCTTGTGCAAAAATCACTTTGTCGTCTGCAAAATGCAATGTGTAGAGAGTCTCATTCCCCATTTTAATACCGAATATTACAATACTTTGTTTCCTTCAAGGTTGGAAGATATATTTTCTTTGAATTTTCTTTTCTTTTGTGTAATTCCCCTGCTTACATTAAAAATAATTAGACATCCATTTTTCTTTTAAGAAAATCTTCTGTGAAGATTTGAAATTTTGTAAAAATTCGTACTCGTATATAAAACCTGAGATCATTATCCATCCCTTCTAGAGTGAAAAGTGCTCATGACTCCTTCAATGACACAGATGATGACCTGGAATTGTTGTCTGATGTCAGTAGTGGATGTAAAATACATGCATGTTCATTACTTTTCTTTACATAATAAATAAGTTGATTTTGATACAGTACCAATAGCTATCTTATGCGCAAAGATCAACAACATAATCAAGTTAAGTCAAGATCTTGCTACACATAGTACAACAGTACAAAAAAAAAGCTACAAAACTGCCCATAATTACTTGAATTTTGTATGTATTTGCAGTTATTCGATGTTGAACATTAATTTGATTAGTAGATATAAATGATGTTATTTATGATCCTTTTATTCCTTACATAAATATTTTGTTTTTTTCGCATCATTTCACCGACATCAAATTTTGTCTCCAAATTTTGTTTAAAAAAATTGAGGAAATTATGTGAGTAAATATGGTACGTAGAAACTAAATTTATTCTCTTTCTCATGTGCTAGAAAGGAAAGTAGGATTATCCAATCAGAGAGCAGAGTAGTAAGGAAATTAGCTCTTTGTTGTATAAATCAGAAAAGTGTACGTTTAAAATGTAAAATGAGCTGTAGCATTTAAGCTCATTTGGAGCAGCTGCCACTGAATCCAAGATAAATTATATATATATCCAATTCTTATAGAAGGAATGTATAAAAATTCCAAATTCTCTTCCAGTTTGCTAAAATATTAAGTATAAATACTGAAATATTGTTCAGTACTAGAATTTACAGCAAACATTAAGCCAGTTATAATAGAGCACCGAAGGAAAGTGCATACAATTTCGTCCATTCTTTTGGCTATTATAGATGTACTAATGATGTAAGAATTGCAATCATGTGTGCTTAAACATTTTTTTTTCGCTAGTACCTACTGAACACTATTACACACGGCATAGACATTATTATTTGAACATATTTGCAGTTACATAACTGATGGAGAGAATTCTCTTAATTTTGTAATTATTGTTTCTTTCTAGACAGATTATTCAAGATGCCATTGACATGGCAGATCAGAAACTGATAAACCCGGTAGTTGCAAAAGAGTTTTCCTTGGAAAAAGTAAACGAAGCTATGCAGTATGTCTTGGACAAGAAGTCTACTGGGAAAGTTATTATAAAGATGAAGCAAGATGATTAATCCAGTATGAAGAAGACCGAGCATAGAATTTTTATATTGACTGTATCTGATTGAATATCTGTGATAGGTAAAGACATGTGTACTGAGTTCGAATTAAACTTTTGTGGAGAGTGAGGGTATTTTGTTGCTTTGTGATTGTAGATATTATTTTGTCCATCATGGATTGCACTTCTGACTCAAATATTAGCTTCCACCACACACCAGCTTTTATTTTACCTCATTAATTCGAACTCTGTATATATAATATATTGTTAGTACATTTTGATAAAGAAGTATATGATGTTAGTATTAAAGTAGATCAATTTTTGTGAATTCGTTCTGATTTTGTATTTCTAGTGTATATAAATTCATGGTGAAATGATTATGCAATTGTGTAGAAACTACTCTAGTTATTAGTTACTTGATTTATTTTTACAGAATAACATTTTGTTACAAATATATTGCATAACTGAATTTTAAATACGTGTTGAAAGTTTTTTCTAACCCTTTTCCTGCCACCAATTGTCTGGTTTATACGAATTTCGTTACTGTTTGAAGAATGGGGGGAAAAAATAAATGTTAGCATAGGTTCTGTATTCATCTTTAGTTCATTATCACCTCATGTAAGAAAGTTTATTATTATTATTATTATTATTATTATCATTATTATCATTATCATTATCATTATCATCATCATTATCACCACCACTATCACAATCGCTATTGCCCACCGCCACCACCATTTCAGTAGTATCTACGAAAATGGTACACAGTTTGATGTAGTGTTGTGACTGGCGTAGAAATGGTATCAGTCTGAGATGGCATAGTTACATATTTGGAGGGCGAAAGGTCCTTCAACGGAACTTCATCAGACCTTGAGCGAACATGGCTGAATCAATGGATGGCATCATATAGCTGAGCCACAATATCTATAAGAAAGTGACCATTCGAAGTCTACAACCATTCATTCCCACATAAAAGTAGTGGTTAAGCACAATAAGTCTTGGGATCTCTCTCCCACAAAAAAGGTGGGAAAAATGGCTCCACTCTCCTGCATTACGATAATTTTTGGTAAAATGTAAAATTACATATAATTATGGTGGTCGGCAACCATTTGGCATATTTCCCTTCGATTAATCCAGTAATACAATGTCAAAATGGTTTGCCAGCTACTGTAATTATGTGTACTAATGGCGAAGATTACCTAATTGTTTACTTGATATCTGATTTGAATAGAAGTTCCCTTGTGAATAAACTGTAACATGACTCTTTGACTCTTGTAGTAAGAGGAACAATTTGTATTTGTTCTTAATTTTCTTTATGAATTGTAAATGTAACAGTAGCAATTAATTAAAATTGTTATAAACTTTTGGATAGCTTTTTATTTATTTTCATTACAATTACTCGTATTATTTATTTTAACGCTGAAATAAAAAAGAGCATCTTGTTTGGCAAATCTTTTTTTTTTTTTTTTTTTTTTTTTTTTTTTTTTTTTTTTTTTGGGTTATTTTACGAAACTGTATCAACATTTCAGGTTATTTAGCGTCTGAATGAAATAAAGGTGATAATGCCGGTGAAATGAGTCTTGTGTCCTGCACCGAAAGTTACCCAGCATTTTGCTCATATTGGGTTGAGGGAAAACCCTGGAAAAACCTCAACCAAGTAATTTGCTCTGACCAGGATTTGAACCTGGGCCACCTGGTTTTGCGGTCACTTGCGCTAACCGTTACTGTGCTCGAGGCTTATAATAATAATAATAATAATAATAATAATAATATAGATAAAAAAAAACTTTTTGCGGTTCGCCCTGGTAATATTTTATTTACGACTACACCCCCTGTGTATACAATAAATAAATTCTTCATTGCTAGGGAAACGTGGACAGCAGATGAGGGATAATTTCAGTACTGTTTGTTTTGGTGCATACCGTACATGTACTTTATGTATGGTATACTAGTTTACATTTTGAAAGTATTGTTTTCTCAACATTAATATTTCTACTGAAATCAGAAGTAAACACTGAAATACTGAAACAATTGTCTTTAGAGACAATTAATATTAGGTACCCTCCACAAAACTGGCTTCATTTATACACCGACGGATCCTTGATCTCCAGAGAACAAGGTGCTGGTGCAGGTGTTACGTGCTGTCTCTTCTCACTTTATAGATCTCTTGGATATGGAACAACAAGTTTTGATGGTGAAATCATTGCAATAAGGGAAAGTCTCAGGAATCTTCTATGCCACATCAATAAATTTAGGAATGCAGTTATATGTTGTCAGACTCCAAAGCAGCTATTCTATCAATAGTCTCTTAACACACACCTTCATCTCAAACAGCAGAAATAACTAAAATGCTCTCTCAATATCACCCAATAAAAGAATTTTATTCCAATGGATACCATCCCATTGTGGAATCCTGGGAAATGAGAATGCAGATGCTTTAGCAAAGAAGGGCAGCACTGCTACTTACAGACCTGTTACTAAATCTACGTATTACTTTGTGAAAAGATTTATTAAATCTACATACTTAGACTTCAACAAACAAAATTTAATAACACAATCCCAAGAGAAAAAAATGGAACTCTCTGCATCAAAATCCACAGTTAATTCCCGATTTACCACGAAAATCGTCTGTAGCTGCATTTAGATTGGCAACAGGCCATGATTGTTTGGCCAAACACCTGCATAGAATTGGAATGTGTCAGTCCCCTAATTGTCCATTGTGCAACTCAAACCAAGAAATGGATTCGGAACATCTCAAAATCTGTGCTTCAGTGGCTGGTCATGATAATATCTTTGAAAAATATTGGAGTGCAAGAGGTCAAATGACTTCATTGTCAAATGCCTGGCATTAGAAAACAACAACAGCATTAATATTTCTATTCACACGTTGGATCCTTCCACTTCTCTATTAATATAATACATATTTTTCTTCTGTTTTATTGTTCGCGACTATGCTATCTATTATGCATTTTTGTTACTGTTTACTTTGCAATATTACCCGTGTGCATTTTGAAATGTCTCATTCTCTTACGATCATATACTTTCTATCACCTTGTCATTGGCTTTGGGTCTCCCTCTAACTGTGACAATCAGCACTTTATATGGTAGTGGTTAGATTAGTTTTAGTTTTTTTTTTTTTTTGGAATATTTTTCATATTTTTGTCTCTATGGCTGAGAGTAATCATTGTGCTTACCACACGTTACCTCCATTCTGGATGGATGATCGTTTACCTCTGCTGAGACATGTGGACATGAGGCCAGCAGTTGGGTGGTAGGTCTCGGACCTCTATGAGCTGTTGCACACAGGATTATTATCAATTTATAAATTGAATTTTATGCCTCTATTGAGGGCATCAGTAGGTTAATCTTACTTCTTGGTAGACTGCTGGTGTAAGTGGAGACAGTGCTGGGCACAGCTGTGACACTACTTAATTGTGGTGAAACCTTCTCTTTTTCCTGTGTTTGCTGACCCTGTGTGGTATGGGCAGCAAGAGTGATACGGATTGTGACACCATTGGCAATGGTTGGGAGATTATGGGCTAATACCCGACCAGTGGGTGTGAGATTTTTACTGCGATGGTATGGAGGGAGTATGGCTGCTCCATGCAGTTAGCCTCTGCAGTCTAGATGCCTCCAATTAGATATTACATTCCTTATGGGTCTCTCATCTTCTTTGTCTTCTGTCTTGGATGCTTTGTCAGGGGATGAGGGCATGAAGAACAAATAGGCATCCCTTCTATAGTATAAACGAGTTTATTTTTTATACTTCGAGTTTAGTCCTTCCTAATTATTAGAAGGAAGAAATCAGATGATTGCATTTGGGAGGAGAGAAACACCGAGGGCACGGGAAACCTGGAATGTAGAATAAAGAACAGGGTGACGGAGTTGTGTCTGCATGATATGTGGAAGAAGGTTAGGTGGCTAAGTGAGATTCTTTCTTGAGAGAGTTCTGAAAGCCATTTCTGTAGAGTTACGCCTTTCAGTCGTAGCTCCAATGGCCCACCAGGTGATTTCCAAGAGGAAGGGGGTTGGGGGGAAGATATTCTGCACGACAAACTAAGAAAAGAATAAGATAAGGCTGTATGGTGAAAGGCAGGACAGAGCAGGAGTTGTTGCTGAAGAATATGGACCTGATGAGGAGAGGGGAAAATAAAAATAAAGTGAGTTAGAGTTAATTTCAGTAGTGGGAAATGTGGATAATATCATGAAGGGAGAATGTGAATCTATAAGAATTAGGTTTCCAGGAGCAGATGGTATGATTGTATCTGTCCTGGGTGTGCAAACGATTTCTGAGGTTGGCATTGCCCACATATACAGTTCTATTTCCTGATAGTTGAAATAAGGGGATAAGCAATGTTTAAATTGAAGGGGTAGAATTTTTTTTGTTTATGCTATTGCTAATAGCCTTTCTGTACAATAGTAAGCTGTACTATTTACTAGGTCTATTAGTATTTATTTTTTAACCTGGTAGAGGTAAGGCCATTAAGCTTTCTATTTCCCTCTATCAGGAAATTACGAGTAAAACTACAATTTATTATGAATATATAGGCCTAATTAAAATTAAAATTGCAGTTAATATCACATTTACAGTTATAATTACAATAGAATATAAGTACTAAAATATTACCTTATTAATAACCAATAGGCTCGACAGTAATACTGAAGTTAAAAACAAAGAATTAGTTTACTGAAGTGGTAGAGATTGAAATATTTTATGTAGGAATAGGATAACTGTTTACAAGAAGCCATGTCTGAACGAGTTTCAATTACTGCGCAAGTGTCTAGTAAGTTTGTTTTCGATATTTCTGCAGTTCCTGAGATATATGTATATATATATATTTTTTCTTTTTCTTTTTTATCTGGCTGTCATCTCTGTATGAAACACATGAAAAGCAGACGCTTATTGAATGGCTGCCGTATTTCGTTGGGCACCCAGAGCGCTCCACAAGCCAAGCTGGCCACTTTGTAGACTCTTTCTAGCTCGTTGTGTACGTCGTTTAAAGAACATGTGCTTATCTTGTAAGAGTACAACTCACACTGACGCCTGACACGACATTCAGCGCGGTGGAGGTGGGAGACTTAGCAGCTGATTCCGCCAACTAGCCGTAAGCCGTGAAAGAGCAGGCATGCAAAGTATTGTTCACCCAATCCATGCGCGAATACACTATGATGATAAGATTCAAAACATACCTGCATATACAAATAAATTGCATAACGTTATTCATCAGTAACTTGGGAACAGAGGTTGCCATGTTTTTTTAAGTATTTACACTTTGTTATATTATTATTATTATTATTATTATTATTATTATTATTATTATTATTATTATTATTATTATTATTATTATTATTATTATTATTATGTTGTTTGTTGAAGTAATGTATCCATGTAATGATATAAAACGGGAGTGTGGCTATGTACAATCCATTTCATTAATGCCGTCACGTTTTAAAGTTGTGTTTACAGTCGGTACTTCAAACCCCTTTCACTCCAGAGATAGTCATTCCTATGAGCAATGGCATACTGCTGCACCTCTGAAATGATATACTGTACATCGCAAACGAGTTCTGATTTGTGATAACGACGCAGCTGTTACTCTAGCACGAACGCCACTGAAAATCGAAATACACAATACAGGCGAGTCAAACCGCACGGTCGAGGTGGGAGGCGTAGTTTCGTTGTGAGTACGATTAAAGAACGAGACGGAATTAATGGACTCCAGTGTATCTATGTACAATGATACAGTATGTTTAAGCCAGTGTATTATTATTATTATTTAGTAAATTGTACAATGTTTTCATATCTTTGTACGTTCACTTCGGTATCAGTAATTTATTTTCAGTCTTAAGCTGTTTCTTTCCTCCGAGTCACTCTCTGTCAATCTTTTTACTCTTCAGTCCGTTAATCCCTAGTTTCCAAGTATGTTTAGGCCTGCCCCGTTTCCTTCGTCCCTGTTAGGACAAAATAATATCTGGGTGAATCCTAAAATATATTGTCCACGAGCTTTCTAACCTCCCCATATATTTCAAATTTCCAAATTCTGACGTTCACTTAATCTTAGGCTGGCAATTGAAACTTTGTTTTGACGGCAAGTCTATCTTCTCCTTATTGACTGTAAGTTGTTGCTGAGCTGCCACTGTGTGTGCACTTGCGGATGACTGTACTTGACTGGTCTTTCCCAACCTTTAACGATGTTTAATGTTACGGTCATTTCTCGATTTTCCCAAGCTAAATTTCCTTAAGTCCCTCAAGTGGGACTGTGTGATAGAAGCGAGACTGGTGACTCTTTAGGATAGGAGCTCACATAAATGTTAAGTAAGTCCCAAGAATCCCTGCAAGGACGCGCACTCGTGTATCTTTTAGTTTTTCTACTCTCCTTTTCTCCGTCATAGATTCATTATTCGATATGATAAAGAAACTGAATTGTTGCGAAATGCCTAATGGTAATGAGAAAGCCGGTAGTTCTAATTTTCTTAGGATTATGAGAGATAGAACTTGCTGTGTTATGTAACGTAATCGTTATGACACTTCTACTTTGGACTAAGAATGGAACTTGTTTCAGTGCTGTAGCCTTGGCCAGCCCTGATCTTGATCCCATATTGACTGAATAGTAATGAGATGCCAGAGGCAAAGGAGTGGCCAAGTGTCCACTCCGCATGATGTGGTAGAAAGTCGGAGAGCTGGACACTGCGAGCCTATAAATCAACACAACCACCTTCACTCTCGCAGCACGTCTGTCATATAACACTCGCTTCTGAAATTACCAACCCCCTGTAGATAAATAACCCACGTTTCGTAATTTTAGCCTTATTACGAAAACATTGCAATAGGTCGGTCACGCCGTCTGATGGTCACCTCGACACTGTTACGGCGCGGCGGTCACATGGACTTTGTAGGGATTTTATTTCTTCTCAGATCCCAGGAGTGTTTTCAGGTGAGAGAGAAAACAAGGCAAGTAGAATGCAATTCTTTATGCTTGATTGGTTAGGCCTAATTGCTAGACATAATCGACGAAGATCTTTCTGTTGTCTATTAGTGCAGAAGTATAAAGAATTCCATCTATGATATGGGGGAAACTGTAAGGCGACATTTATCCCCTTGCCTTGCTTAGAAACTAGTCCAGATAACACTGTAATCCAAGCGGGCATGAACCGAGGATTGAAAATTTGAAAATTCTGAGTTGACGTGTCTTTTCCCGGACTGTATGCGTGTCTAATATTAGTCTACTACTACTACTACTACTACTACTACTACTACTACTACTACTACTACTACTACTACTCCACATCTGTGGAGTAACGGCTAGCGCGTCTGGACGCGAAACCAGGTGGCCTGGGTTCGATTCCCGGTTGGGGCAAGTTACCTGGTTGAGGTTTTCTCCGGGGTTTTCCCTCAACCCAATATGAGCAAATGCTGGGTAACTTTCGGTACTGGACCCCGGACTCATTTCACCGGCATTATTACCTTCGTCTCATTCAGACGCTAAATAACTTAATATGTTGATAAAGCGTCGTAAAATAACCTAATACTACTACTACTACTACTACTACTACTACTACTACTACTACTACTACTACTACTACTACTACTACTACTACTACTTATTTGCTTACGGCTTTTAGAGAACCCGAAGGTTCATTGCCGCTCTCACATACTGTAAGCCCGCCATCGGTTCCTATCCTGAGCAAGATTAATCCAGTCTCTACTATCGTAACCCACCTCCCTAAATCCATTTTAATATTCTCCTTCCTTCTACGTATCGACCTCCCCGAAGGTCTTTTTCTCTCCGGCCTCCCAATTAACACACATTTAATATTTAAGGGTAGATGGTGCGATATCGTAGTTATAAATGCTCACGCCCTTATGGAAGAGAAAGACGACCATATTATAAAGGATAACTTTTATGAGGAATTGGAATACATTTTTGATCAGTTATCTAGGTATCATATGAAAATTTTATTGGGGGATTTCAATGCTAAAGTAGGACGGGAGATATTTTTAAACCGACTACTGGAAAAGAGAGCCTACACGTAACTAGTAATGATAATGGAGTTAGGTTCTTCAAGATCACATCTTGATAGATGAACGAAGATATACTAGGCAACCATATTATAAAGGATAACTTTTATGAGGAATTGGAACAGATTTTTGATCAGTTATCTAGATATCACATGAAAATTTTATTGGGGGATTTCAATGCTAGAGTAGGACGGGAAGACATTTTTAAACCGACTAGGCCTACTAGAAAAGAGAGCCTACACGTAACTAGTAATGATAATGGAGTTAGGTTAGTCAAGATCACATCTTAATAGATAAAAAAAAAGATATACTAGTATAGTAGACGTTCGAACCGACTATAATTCTGACCATTATTTGGTAATATTGGAGAATTAAGTAAAGATTGTCAGTAAGCCAAGCGAGTAAAGCAACAAGTTAATATTAGGAGATTCAGTATTCCGAAATTAAAAGACGAGGAAACTAAGCAATGTTATCATTATCAACTCTTCATGGATTAAGAGATTTCTCCTGTTCCGGCCTCATGTGTCTCTCTCCATCTCTTCATCGGTATTCCAACGTCTCTTCTCCCATGTGATTGATAATCATATGTCATTTTAGAGTAACGAGATTTATCCATCCTCTGCAAATGATTTCTTCATCTATCTCTATATTGTTTTTTTATCATTTATTGGACAAATGTCTAATTTTCTCCTATTTCTTCATTTTTTATTTTATACATTATTGTACATCCTTTAATAACTCTTCGGTATCTCATTTCTGCCGCATTTATCTTACTCCACTCTTTTTTTTTAACGCCCGTATGTAGACATTGCAATCGCCACTGTTTTATAAAATTTTAAACTTGATTCCTTTCCTGTTTTTTCTGTTTAATGTTCTTGCTAATATTCCACAATTGTTCTGGAATTAACTTACTTTATTATTTAGATCTTGATTATATTGATACCTTATATTACATACTAAGTAGTTAAATGTCTGTACTTGTTCCAGTATTATATCGTTTATTATTATTTTTGATCTTTAAGGGTAATTTCCTTGAAATGCCATTATTTTCGTTTTATTAGTTGAAGTTTTAAGTCCATATTTATCTAACACATTTTCCAATTCAAAAACATTTTTCTGCAAATCATTTCTCTTTCTTGTATTATTATGTCATCAACGTAGAGTAGCATATTCATTGTATCATTCCTACTTATTCTAATTTCTGAAGGTAATTTCCCATTTATTTCTCTCAAAATTTCACCCATATATATATATATATATATATATATATATATATATATATATATATATATATATATAATAAACATTGCGAAGACAAACTGCATCCTTGTCTTAGGCCACTGTTAACTTTCATTTCTTCTGAAAATCGTAAATTTCCTAATCTTATTCTTATTTTACTTGTTTCATACATAATTTTGTAATACTTTTATTAAATGTCTTCTTTTCTAATATTTCCCAAAATAGATTTCTCTTTACTCTATCTCTATCGTATGCTTTTTCTAAATCTATAAAGGCTATGTGTGTCTGCAGATTATATTCTCTTCTCTTTTCTATTATTTTATTCACTGAAAATATATTATCAATACAGCTACACCTTTTCCTGAAACCACTTTGATTTTCAAATAATCTGAGCATGATTATCAGGTCGAAATTTCAAATAGGTTTACCGCTTTAGGAAATTCCGACGAAGTTGAAGAGATGTTAATAGCGTGGGGGAAAATATCAGAACTACTACTATTACTACTGCTGCTGCTGCTGCTGCTACTATTACTACTACTACCAACACCACCACCACCACCACCACCACCACCAATAATAATAATAATAATAATAATAATAATAATAATAATTGATACAGTACCTTTGATTGAGGTTCTGGCTGATATGTAGGGTCTATATCTATTATCTGGCAGTACATCTCACTTGACGATATGAACCTCACAAGTGATACTAAGAAGGCAACACTTAAGATGCAACTAGGCCAGGAGATAATGGGGTAAGTGGCCAGTTTCTCGGCTAAACGTGAATCGAAGGTACAGTATATCTCACTGTAGTTGCGTTCTTGGGATAGGTTAGGACATGTAAGATCCTAACTGCTTTCATTAGCTGTTATGTGGACGGTAGTGAATTATAAAGAAATGGAAAAGTGATGCCGCAGAAGCAACAGTACCTTCGTGGGCGCCCAGCTTAAGATGATCTATGTCAATACCTTCTTTGTTCGCAATAAATTCCATTTTGCCCCACTGAATTTGAACATGTGTCTCCGGCGTAAAATTAAGCTAAAATATGCCTACAATATTCTTGTGATTTAATAATACAGAGATCCGGGTTTGATTTGGTGCACGAGCCGGTAACCTTGACCGGCTGTTATCTACAGCAACCAGTGGCCTCTGTGTTCGATCCGAGGACCTCAGCTTTCACAGAGAGGCTCACCTTGAGCCGCGATGCTTGTATTATGAAGCATTATTGTCAAGGAAAAACTTAATTACCAATTTATTGCATAAACATAATCTGTAGCTAATTCTGGGTACCAGAACCAATAAAATACTAATGTATTAAGGGGCGTCTGTACTTCCATATCTTACAATGTTCAATCCCTCAATTTTGGGTGCACTTTTCTCAGAAGTTACAAAAGATACAAATGTAGAAAAAATAGGGCAAATATAACATACCTTTATGTATACAACCGGTTAAATAAATTTAAAATTTCGCTGAGCGGTTGGCAAAAAAAAATCATTGATAACGTTTTTTTGCATTAAGGTTTACTACAAATTATTTTTTATTTTTGCTGAAGATAGAAATAATTTTAATTTTTTTAACCTACTGTGTAAAATTCCATTGCATTGATATTGTATTATATATTAATTTCAGCCTTCTGGGTACTATACTTTCTGAGAAAAGTGCACCAATGTCACAAAAATAAAGTGCAGAAAAATGGTGTCAAAGTTTCCACATCATGCAATGTTAAATTCTTCAATTTTGGGAGCACTTCTCTCATAAGTGATAAAAGATACAATTATAGGAAAAATGGGGCGTATATAACATTCTTTTTATGTACAGAATAAATTTAAAATTCCACTGAACGGTTTGCAAAAAAAAAAAATCATTGATAACATTTTTTGCCTTAAGAATTACTACAATAGTTTTGCTGAAGATAGGGCTAAAAGCTGACAATTAGAAGAAATAAAATCATATTATCATTTTACACACATTAAACTACGGTACCGAAAAACGATAAAAACCAAAATTTCATTTTTTGTCAAAATTCGGTGTAGCCTACAGACTCCCCTTCCCTTGAGTACTCTATAGTTCGTTATTATTATTATTATTATTATTATTATTATTATTATTATTATTTATTCGTCGTCGTATCCACACCTGTGGAGTAACGGTTAGCGCGTCTGGTCGCGAAACCAGGTGGCCCGGGTTCGATTCCTTGTCGGAACAAGTTATCTGGTTGAGGTTTTTTGCGGGGTTTTCCCTCAACCCAATATGAGCAAATGCTGGGTAACTTTCGGTGCTGGACCCCGGACTCATTTCACCGGCATTATCACCTTCATCTCATTCAGACTCTAAATAACCTAAGATGTTGATAAAGCGTCGTAAAATAACCTACTAAAATAAAATTCATCGTCGTCATTCTCCACGCATTAGATATTCACTTTTTAATTCAACATTTCTCTGGCCATCTTATGTTTCTTGCTTGTGCAATTGGCTTAGAGGTGCGGTATCCTAAAGAAACTTTTTGTGCATCCGTGATGAAATAAGTTGCGTGCAGACTGTGTCCACCCACATCCGCCACACTACGTGTTCCTCTCCAGCCTTCAAATACGTAAGGTACCATACCTCTGATAGTGATATGCCGTTTCTCATAGATAATAGGCTACTCGTATATGAGTGAGTCGTCATATCCCCTCCAGACAGTGAAGAAACTGGGGGCTTCGATGCCTCTTATACAGAATTATGAGTCGTCTAGAACTCACTACCACTGTCATCTACCAATCTTTTACAAACAGTCAGGAACATTTACTGTGGCGGACGGCAGCTCTGACGTCACACGAACATAGGAGATAGCATATTTTTCAAAACTGAAATGATAATGAAAGGGTAATTGTGGAGAGTATTTGTGAAATGACAACTGAAACGTGACAATTCCGAGATAATCCTGCACGATCTTGGCTTTTCCTTCACAAATACAAGTCCGCCATCGCCGAGATTTGAACTCAAGTCTGTGGTCGTCGTAAGCCAGCTGAGCTACAAGGCAGCTATTCCACACTATGAAGCTCAACGCGGCAAACAGCGTTGCTTTTGACGCTTGTAACCTGGATTAGAATCCCGCTGGGTCTAAGTGAAATTTGTATTGGACAAAGATTGCGCTTGGTACTAGGTTTTCTCGAGGTACTTCCATTTTCCCAGCTCCGATTTGTAGAGAAATCCGGTTTCATAAATCAGCTATAACGGCAGAGGAGATCATCATGATAGCCATACGCTACCACATATTGGTTGGATGATCGTTCTACTCTGCTGAGGCAGATGAACGTGAGGCTATCTGTCTGCTGGTCAGCCTTGTTCCTTCATGGGCTGTCGCGCCACGGATTACATTTATTTCAGTTTCCCCAACAGGCATTCCACTATTGTTTATCATGTGGTTCGCCTTCCATGGTACACCGAGTGCAACGCCTAAGGCGGCAAAAGAATTACAGCTTCGGCGCATCGCTCATACATAGATGGTGAAGTTGGATGAAATACACAGAGTCCGTGGCTGTCTAGACTAGCGCATTCAACTAGTCGGCCGGCATTGTTATTCCATTTCAACACTCTTGGGATAGAAACATTTAAAATAAAACTCAATTTAGGCCAGTGTCCGTGACCCTTAAAATTAAAAATATTCGACTCTGGTTTAGGCAATAGCGCGCGCTGAAATAATGACTGATTTGTCGGCATTTGCCGGCGCAAAGGATTGCGGTACTCTGGATATCCACGGACTCTGGAATAACGTAAGGTTAAGAAGTTTGCTCTATTGGTTTGAAAACATGCAGCTCAACGCAACGCTGGCTCCTAAGTCTCAGGCAACCGGCGAGACAGGAGGTAGAAGAATTAAAAATACAGTACACATTTATATCGAGAGAGGAGTCGGAAAGTACATTTTTACCCACACATAGCCTACTTCATCGAGAACTATTTAAGACTCGGAATGTTGTCATACAAAATTGAAGAAGCTTCTTGTTTTGGCATATTTGTTAAGCGTCTCTGATCCCACAGTCTAGATATTGTAAACTTATTAAGATTCATTCATAGTTTTCTGTCCAAGGACAGGTCTTTCACTGCAAATTTAGCACTCTCCAATCTTCCCTCTTTTTCACCTTCCTCTTTTTTTTCAGTAGGTTATTTTACGACGCTTTATCAACATCTTTGGTTATTTAGCGTCTAAATGATATGAAGGTGATAATGCCGGTGAAATGAGTCCGGGGTCCAGCACCGAAAGTTACCCAGCATTTGCTCATATTGGGTTGAGGGAAAACCCCGGAAAAAACCTCAACCAGGTAACTTGCCCCGACCGGGAATCGAACCCGGGCCACCTGGTTTCGCGGCAGACGCGCTGATCGTTACTCCACAGGTGTGGACTACTTTTCTCTTAGTCTTCGCATCTTGTCCATAGCTATAATCTTAATGCTGTCTGTCATCTGAATCATTTGATACCTTCTTCTACCCCGAACATTTCTCCCATTCAACATCATTCCTTTCAGTGCATCCTTCAATAGGGAGTTTCTTCTTAGCCAGTGACCCAAACAATTTCTTGTTCTCTTCCTGAACAATTTAAAAACCATGTTGAATCCGATAAGCAGTTATATTAAATTGGGGCAAGTCGCAATATAGCGAACGTAGAAGCTCCGCCCACGACCCCTTCCACTTTTCCCCTACTAGCTCACCAGACACTCTACGTGATAGGCGAGTGTTGTGTCGAATGCACATTTCATGTGGGTGGGGATAACTTCCCCTACTGGCGTTCGCTATATTGCGATTTATCCTTAAATTGGGTTAAACAAGGTCCGTCTATGGTTATCTTTGAAACGAACTAAAAGTTATTTGTACACATTATTTAATAAGTTTAAACGTTTTCGACTCTACAGAGTCATCATCAGAAGTTATATCATGAAATACATAGGAGTTTGAATGTGCATTTATGTGATCTACTGTGGTATATAACACTATTAAGACTAAATAAGTTGCAAACATTAGTTATAAAATACCATTATAAAATCTTATGTGTTTAAAATTAAAAAATCAATAAAATGCTTGTGTAAACTGTTACATCAGTATAATGTTAAAATGAGGATGGACTACAGCTTGTTGAATAGTCTGTGATAAGGGGATCACATAATTCCAGTGAAGTGTCCTGTGTGTATAATAAAGACAAAAATTAGGGATCACGGTGAAAGTTCCAATGTCTTTGGAGGGTACTTCCAATATTTTAAAATTCTCTCTTAACCTAAACGTTTTCATTATGAAGTTCCTTCTTCATTTGAAATTTAATGAGAGAGACGCGCTTATTTACGATGGCACCACAGAGCTTTGAAGTCTGAAACCAAAGAAGTTAAAGGAAAACTCAGATCACTTTCAGCACCAAGTCTACTTCTGGATTTATTTTTTTAGATAGGTATATTAAGATATATGGATCATATGAGGAAACAAAGAGGAAGGCAGAAAATAGGAAAGATTGGAAAAAGCTGGGTTTGCAGTGAAAGGCCTGCCCTTGGGCAGAACACTAAATGAATGAATGAAGAATAAGACCTCTCGCACAAATATGTGGATGAAAAAGGTAATAAGGCTGTTATGGCTTTATTAGCTAACACTGGGAACTCATAATTAATTAATGACAGGATTTATAACTTTTCTGAATTAAAAATCAGTGAACATGACGTTTAAGTATAGAAGTTTTCAGACTATTGTTAGGAAAAATGTCACCACAAACAGCACACTGCGTCTTGGGCAGCCCTTGTCACCTGTATAGGAAAATTCAAATCTAATGTACTGTAATATCATCGTACTTTGTTGTCTTTACATGCGGTTTGGATTTTGTAAATTAATACAGAAACACGTATTTTAAAATGGAACTCAAAGTACAATTCAGCACGTTTTATGACCGCTCTAAGTGTTACCCAAAAGGCAGCAGAATTTTAGACATGATGTCTGCAAACCTTTTAACAGGTCGGAAAGATATCAAAAGAATTCACATAATTGCACATGTACTGTAAGTACACAAAGATCGTTCACGAACTAAGAATGCATGTGTTCTACAAAGAATACCTCACGAATCGCCTCTTAGCTCGGGTCATAAATAAGTCTGCTATTTCTGACAGACTGCGGATTCTATATACCCCCTATCACTATTCAATCGCATAAAGCCATCGCGGGGCGCTTTTCTTTGTACCTGCCCGTATGTTCCTCCCTTCCGTCGTCTGGCACACATCTCCTGATCTCCGTGTCCGCAATCAAAGTCTTCTCCTTATACTGTAGTTATAATCAGGCTTCGGTCCTGGGCACAGAAACGCATGAAGTTCAGAACACACGGACAATAGAATTGTGTTGGTTGAGTGGAGTGAGAGATGGAGCGCGCCGTTACTTCGTGTCTCTACATGTAAACAGTCCGTCACAGTATGGCACAAATAATATTTCACCCTGTACAGATGCAGTATATACAGTACATTCCTAGTGTAGGCAATAAATGTCTACCATTATAGTATTAACGTGAGTTGTAACCTCAATCAGGTGTCCCTACGCCGAAGCCTGTTACACGTACCGCAGCCAAGCAGCAATAGGCCTACACACAACGGTAATGCACATTACGGACCCATCTGTGCTGTTGCAGTCACCCTTCCACACGGGTCATGATGTCATTTATACTCCGTGTATTCTAAACCTCATACTGGTTACTCTGTGTCCCTAGGCCGAAGCCTGGTTATAATACAGTGATATCAAAAACTTTTTCCTTGAATTTTTGGATTTTTAACTATGTCGTTATTGTACCTATGTAGTGTCACTCCTTAGCATAGCGAATACTGTCCACCTGCATGCACTACACACGTTTCGTGGAAGCTACTATACAGATAGAGCATGCGGAAATGCGTCTGATGAAAGTATAGCATGAGAAAAAGGTATGTCGCTGATATTGGAATAAAAATTCAGTGATACAGTGAGTCATTAAGAATTCAACAAAAGACATTTCATTTTATGTTAGCAAAATCCATAAACACTTAAGTCTGGAGAAACTGAAAAAGCTATGTGCCTCAAATCGACATGTGGATATGAAATAAAAGTTTAACATAATTACATAAACAAACAAAATGAATATCTCGAGATTAGTATAAATTTAAGAATTAAGAATTAATTTAAGAAATCCATAAGAAATGCCCGTTTCTTCAGTCAATCTGTTTAAGACTTACGAGACCTCCTCTGGCTTTTTTCTTTTACATTTGCAACTAAATCTTCTGGTAGTTTTATAGCCTTTCCAACATACCTTTTCCGTTCTGCACATCTGGTTTCTCTAAATTTACTAACCAAATTATTAAGATTTCTGCGGAAGTTTTCAGTGATTGCATAATCAGGAAAACGAGAAACAAACTGTTCTTCACAGTCTTCAATATTATACTTCCAGTTTTCCTCTTTATCCTTGAAGTATGCTTCAATAAGGAAAGCTCTCTGTTTCACAGAAAAAGAACCATGTTTTCGAAACACACTATGACTATACCACTCTGTGTTACGTCCTTTGTAAACAAATTCATATCAAGTTAGCCGCTTAGAAAACAGAGGAACAAATGGACAGGAGCAACAAGTTCAGTTATGTCGGGATGTACTCGCAATACCTACTCCCGCCATACCTAGTAGGACTACATATTAATTTGACAATTTTGTTACTATTTCTTTGTTTAAATGTCATCCATTAACACTAATTTCTTTATCACTAGGCTACGTCTATAGGTTAACAAACAATAATCTCTCATTGGATAAAATCTTCAACTCTGCAGATTCAACAGTTGTTTTCTTTGTCAGAGCCATGAATATGTTTTACCTTGCAAGCAGTATTTACTATAATTACTAAATCTGAATAAAACAAAATATCTGTCTGACATTTCTCACTAATAGATGTACATGAACTGGGAGATTGGTGAAAGTGTTTAAGTAGGATGAAGATGGCGAGAGAGTGCAATAGGTTAGGAGAATTTGTACGTCACATAGATATGTTATGTAAGATACATAATATACTTGCAAATCCTGTATTGTCATTTTCTCCCAAGATGAAAACTTATCCGTAGAGAGTCGGCGAAAGATGTTCCGGTCTCTTGAACTTTCCGCCCACGCAGTTTGTAACCTTCATAATGTTCAATTCCTCTTTATAGACAGAAACTGCTTGACGTTTCCTTATAATTTAAAACGATAAGCTTATATTGAAATACTTGAAATCCTCTGTGTTCGAGTGATATCATATGTATTTGTTTGTCCTAGGGTCGAGGGTTCAAATATGGCGATAAAATATATTCCTTGATGAGAGGAGTAAAGCTGAGAGGTACTTGTAAGAGATTTACGGCACGTAAAAGAACTTTACCCCTAACTAAGAGGGCTGTAGACAAAATTTACCAGTCGTTCGCTCACATAAAACTGAAATCTGCTATTCACAGTATTTAACCCAACATAACCGAAAGTGAAAATTATTCTCTGCAATATCTGCACCTCGGAAGTATAAATGTTTGCAATATCAGACTGTTTTATATTAACAATTAATACAGCGCTCTACACCGATAAAACATTTACTATTCTTGCATTTGCTTACATTTGACTGGCCAAGTTGATTCCACATGATCATTTGCTAGCAGGTTTGCTTTTGAGGGTCGGATCGATGCACTTTTGCACTTAGGCTTATTGTGCGCCCTATATGAGATGGTTGTTCCAGTCCGAAATGCAATATTCGATGGTTTTATGTAAGAATGTCAACAAAAAAAAATGAATTTTCCATATCACTCTGACATAATTAATATAGGTATACAGTAATATGAAGATTGATTAATAGTTACAGTCATTTTAAACTGACTAGATTACATTTTTTCAGATCATTCACACATTCAAAATTTAAATTATGAAGGATTTATTTAAGAAGTATAAATATCTACATCTATTTATTATTCTGAAGATAACGTTAGGTACTTTGAAAGGATTAATATTGCTTTACTAAAGCATCACCTATATGCGTAATAAAACTAAGTTTATTAACTCTTATTTTTTCGTAATACTTATCTCGCACTACACTTGTATATTTATACTAACCTAAAAATGTATTTGCAGCTCTGTATTTGTAGCAGATTCATTTTGACAAACAAAATTAATGATTCAATGAACTTGTAATTATATTTCTGTGCTAAAAGTACTCTTTGTACTTTGTGACAGCTCACAAATGGTGAAGAGATTTCTTGAAATATATGCATGTCAAAGTTGCTGTACAACTTTTTTTTTTCGGGCTTGTAACTTATATTTTGAGGTAGTAGATATATTTTGAAAAAGTAAAAATTTATTTAAAAAAGTAATCATTAAAAAACTATTACACTTAGGCTATACTCATGAAATTTGGGGGCATTAATGCCAATAACAAGAGGTTGCTCTAATACAAAAAATTAAGTCGGCAGCTTAAAAACATGGAAAATAGAAATTTCACCCATTTAATCCCCTAATTATTTGTGTAGGGAGACAGGAAAGTGCATATTGATCAACTTTGGGTGAGCACTAGACCAGGAAAACCCCCTTGCTGGCGCCTCCTCTGGTGCAGTATCTTCTACATGATTCCAAACTGACAGTAAGTTGTACAGTATCAACGGCCGAAATAACTACGTATTATTTCTCGGATAACTGTTAATTAAAATCGCTATAGAATTGAAAATGTCCTACCACCAAGTGTTCTTGAAATTTCATAATAGCCTACATAAAACACAAAAAGCTAGGTTCCAGAAAGACGGTGTAGTTGCACATACTGCAAGAATTTAGCATCACTATTATACTTTTACTACGTCGTACTACTTTTGACCAATAAATCAGTACGGAACGACGTGTTTCAACCAATCATGGCTGCTTATCTTACAATTTTTATCATTTCCCTAGCATTTGTTTTTATCACCTCCCTAGCATTTGTTTCTTTGTTTGCCAACAGTATCTTTTAAAATGATTCTTGTTTATTTCATCATCCTTAATTAAAACTTTTCTATAATTTATCTTGTATATGTTATTTAGATTATGTTATAGCTTGTGCTGTATGAGATTATGGATAGTCACGTAATACAGTGGAATGCTATATAATTGAAAATGTCCTACTACCAATTGTTCTTGAAATTTCATAACACATAAAACACAAAAAGCTACGGTTCCAGAAAGATGGTGCAGTTGCACATACTGCAATAATTTATCATCACTATTACACTTTTACTACGTCATACTACTTTTGACCAATAAAACAGTACGGAACGACGTGTTTCAACCAATCATGGCTGCTTATCTTACAATTTTTATCATTTCCCTAGCATTTGTTTTATCATCTCCCTAGCATTTGTTTGCCAACATCGTACTTTCAACCGAATTCCAACCACAAGAAGTAGATCTGGAAAAGAAAAGACATTATGAACCCTGCTTTCCTTATCTGGAAGAGAAATACCGCATACCCGTTTGTCGCTGGGAAGTAATTGGCTTGCTCTTTGGTGCAAGGGGCACTATATCAAGATTTTGTATCAATTTCTTTCATCGTTTCCATATCGATCTTTTGGAACTTCAAGATATAGCCATTAATATTTTAAGACATTCCTTGTTAATTGTAAATAACCATCTGTACAGCTCTATATATGAAAAATAAATTATTCATGTCGAGGATAGCTGCCCCCCAAAAATAAATTAAATTAAAATAAAATAAAAATAAAATTTACTGTAAATTTAAAATAGAATATTGTTGATCTACAATTAATTTAGGTGCTGTTACCGCTCGGTACCCCTTTTTCAAGGGCAGCTATCCTTTTTGGATTCTTCTCTCTACCTTTTAAAACGATTCTTGTTTATTTCATCATCGTTCATTAAAACGTTTCTATCATTTATCTTGTATATGTTATTTAGGTTATGTTATAGCTTCTGCTGTATGAGATTATGGATAGTCACGTAATGCAATGGACTGCAACTGTTTTAATAAAAATGAAACTGAATCAACAAAGCCTTCTTGGCTAGTAATCGTCCATAGAGTTCAATGAAGATTATATAGTTGGCACAACTAGTAACAAGAGAACCTCATCATAACACACTACTGCTATCTAGCGGAATATTTGTAATGATGAGTTGGTACAATAATACATTCGAAGAGAGTTTAGTATTTTCGTAAGCCAATTAATATTTTATTCTATTAGAGTACTTTATTTCTTCTAATCTTTATATACTTACTGGCTTTTAAGGAACCCGGAGGTTCATTGCCGCCCTCACATAAGCCCGCCATTGGTCCCTATCCTGAGCAAAATTAATCCATTCTCTATCATCATATCCCACCTCCCTAAAATCCATTTTAATATTATCTTCCCATCTACGTCTCGGTCTCCCTAAAGGTCTTTTTCCCTCTGGCCTCCCAACTAACACTCCATATGCATTTCTGGATTCGCCCATACGTGCTACATGCCCTGCCCATCTCAAACGTCTGGATTTAATGTTCCTAATTATGTCAGGTGAAGAATACAATGTGTGCAGTTCTGTGTTGTGTAACTTTCTCCATTCTCCTGTAACTTCATCCCTCTTAGCCCCAAATATTTTCCTAAGAATCTTATTCTCAAACACCCGTAGTATCTGTTCTACTCTCAAAGTGAGAGTCCAAGTTTCACAACCATACAGAACAACCGGTAATATAACTGTTTAATAAATTCTAACTTTTAGATTTTTCGACAGCAGACTGGATGATAAAAGTTTCTCAACCGAATAATAACAGGCATTTCCCATATTTATTCTGTGTTCAATTTCCTCCCGAGTATCATTTATATATGTTACTGTTGCTCCCAGATATTTGAACTTCTCCACCTCTTCAAAAGATAAATTTCCAATTTTTATATTTCCATTTCATACAATATTCTGGTCACGAGACATAATCATATACTTTGTCTTTTCGGGATTTACTTCCAAACCTATCTCTTTACTTGCTTCCAGTAAAATTCCCGTGTTTTCCCTAATCGTTTGTGGATTTTCTCCTAACATATTCACGTCATCCGAATAGACAAGCAGCTGATGTAACCCGTTCAATTCCAAACCCTCTCTGTTATCCTGGACTTTCCTAATGGCATACTCTAGAGCAAAGTTACAAAGTAAAGGTGATAGTGCATCTTCTTGCTTTAGCCCACAGTGAATTGGAAACGCATCTGACAGAAAATGACCTATACGAACTCTGCTGTACGTTTCACTGAGACACAATTTAATTAATCGAACTAGTTTCTTGGGAATACCAAATTCAATAAGAATATCATATAAAACTTCTCTCTTAACCGAGTCATATGCCTTTTTGAAATCTATGAATAACTGATGCACTGTACCCTTATACTCTCATTTTTTCTTCATTATCTGTCGAATACAAAATATCTGGTCAATAGTTGATCTATTACGCCTAAAACCACATTGATGATCCCCAATAATTTCATCTACATATGGAGTTAATCTTCTCAAAAGAATATTGGACAAAATTTTGTACGACGTCAACAAAAGTGATATTCCTCGAAAGTTACTACAGTTAGTCTTGTCCCCCTTCTTAAAAATAGGTACGATAATGGACTCCTTCCATTGTTCTGTTACAATTTACTTTTCCCAAATGGCGAGTACAAGCTTATAAATTCCCTTAGATAATGCGCTTCCACCCTCTTGTATTAATTCTGCTGGAATTTGATCGATACCTGGAGACTTATAATTTTTCAGATTTTCTATCGCAATTTCGACTTCAGAAAGTGTGGGTTCGGGTATAAATGGCTCAACAGTTTGTATTTCAATTTCGTCCTGATCATTTCTATTTGGCCTATGTATATTTAGTAGTTGTCCAAAATAGTTTTTCCATCTGTTCAGGATTGAATGAGCGTCTGCAAGCAAGTCACCATTCTCATCCTTGATCACGTTTACCCTTGCCTGATATCCATTCTTGAATTCCTTTATGCCCTTACATAAATCTCTAATGTTTTTATTCTTTATATACTTTTTTCTAATCGTGTAATAGTTAATTAAAATCCCACTCGAGTTTTGATTTTCTCTAGATGAATCAAAACCTCTTGTGAGATTATTGTAGATAAACTGTCAAAACTTGTTTACGGGACATTTCGTTCCTTGTTTCAGTTTGTGCCATAGACAAAATGTTTTTCAGACACATCAGTCCCCGATGTTTTTGTTTGAGTATATCTCAAGATGAATGTATGGCAGTAAACCAGCAAATGCGGAACAAGTGAAAAAACGGATCGAAGAAGAAATGAACGAGATTAATTAAGAAATACTGCCGAAATAAGCGATAAAAATTTCTAACTTACTGTCTAGAGTGCGTTGAACGCAATTATGGTTTTCTGAAAGACACAATTTTCAAAGTTTGATAGTGAAGAGTGATAGTTGACGAACTGTATCACCTGTAGATTGGGGATGCCTCTAAATTACAAACTAGCATTGGAACTTTATTTCGTCTTAGAAAGTGAAGAAATGGAAATGAGCTGTAACGGCGGACAATACGTTTTGCACTTTCCTCAAAGTCTGAAAATAGGCAAGGGAAGTATAAGTGAATAACCCCAAGTAAGTACATGAACATAAGACTGGCGCCCGTCTGCCAAGCTTGGAAGAGGTTAAAGCTAAAAACAATTATGGTGCAGTGTTTTTGTTATTTTTGGTAGTAAATGCCATAATTTACGACTTCTTAAATATAGGAAAAGAACGGGAAGTAATTGATGTTCTGCTCCGGAGAGACATTGTGCAAAAGTTCCTAGACATGTTTCAGGAAACAGTAATGGGCAGCAATAAAGTTTTATTTCTTTGATTCCTTTATACAGTTTCGTCGTTGGAGCCAAGAATTTACCATTTTCCGTTATATTGTATTTTCGCATTTACAAAAATCACTCACAGGAAACAGCAATAATAGTATGGATTTCTCTTTTCTACAGAGTGGAGCTCCACTGTGATTGACATGTCCGGGAAAATGCCTTGAGTGAGATTCGAAACGGCACTCAGCCTTTTCTTACACGTAGTGTTGTACAATGAGAGGCATCGGGTTATTTTAAATGTACTTTCTTTTGTTACGAAGCGTTGATGAAATATTACGGTGCTACAAAAAGTTCATAATAACCGGTAACGAATTTCTATGTACACACTCTTCTTTTAAGTTAGTGCACAAATTTAGTTCATATCTAATATTTACAAGCAAATTCATTCAGTAACTATGCACATGAAGTATAATAATTTATACAGAAGAAGATTATTTAGAAACTCTATGTTAAAATTGCGCAAAACGGTAATATTGTTATTTAATTTTTCTACATGAAAAAGTGTCAAATGAATTATTATGGATTCTATGTTTTATAAAATATTTGGTTTAGAGTAATAATTTATACGCATATACAAAATTATGTCTGAAATTCTGAACTCCAGACAACACTGGCTTCTGTGTGATTGTCAATTTATATTAAATGTGTTTTTCTTTTTTTTCTCTCTCTTTCTTCTTTTTTTATTTCTTTTTGCTCTTGTGTGTTATTTATTGGCTTGAATTAAGTTGCGTACTGTATTTGGTAAACTGTCTTTGTAAATTTTATGTTATATTATTGGCTAAGACTACACCGTACACGAGCCTGGCTCTTACGGTAGTGGCTAGAAATATTTTTCTTTCATAATTTTAATTTTTACTCACTAGCTAGCTAGCTAGTTAAATAGTTAAATTAAATAAAATTTTTGAGTTCCAACAGCTATAAACAAAATACGAGTAAGCTTATATAACCTACTTTTTGCAGATGATCAGATGGTGATAGCCATTTCTGAAGACAACTTCCAGAAAGCTAAACATAAGATATGGAACACAGCTATAGAGTACAACGGTTCAACTTAGGAATTGCAACAAATAAAACAAAGGCAATGGCATTAATAGGAAACAAATATAAAAGGTTGGTTCTCAAATAATTAAACAGATAAGTAGTTATAACTACTTACTAGGTTGTAAAATTACATATGCGAAATATAGAAATGGCCGAAAAACTAACCAAATTTCAACAATCAATCCTTAGCTTGAAAACGAGACGAGAAAGGAAACTAAAATGAAGTTGTATAAGGCCATGGCACTCACTGTCTTGTCATATACTTCCGAAACATGGACCCTAACAACAACAGACAAGAAGAAATTGTTTTTCTTATGCATATCTTTTTGTTCGTGCTGCAAATTGAAACCATCGTAATGATTAAGGTAGATAAACACTGACCTAAATTATAGCATGAACTAAATCTCTATTCTACTTCACATGATGAGCACTATACCTACCGTAAGAAATGAGCTCCAACCCATCCGGAAAACCTAACCTAACCTAACCTAACCTAACCTGGCTTGATCTAACCTAATATATCCGTCGTTTTTGTTGATATTTTGATTATGCTAAACTCTGGATGCGAGGTTCTTAGTTTCAATTTCTGTCGAGGGCAACGGATATTACACGGTGTTGAAATTCTTAACGTGTCTTTATTCGGGAAGGATGTAGCCTATTTGAATTTCGGACACGTAAAGTAACTCTGTTTCTCACAGACACCAGAAAAAAATTTGACTGGTATTTTTTGTTCACGCTGAATAGCCTTTGCAGATGAAAGAGTTGTTAAATAAAATACTGCCGCTGCTGCTACTGCTGCCACCGCCACCACCACACCACCACCACCACCACCACCACCACTACCACCACCACCATCACCACCACCACCACCACCACCACCACCACCACCACCACCACCACCACCGCCTATTGTTTCTTATCCGTGATTCGTACTTATCACAACATGTTTATTATCTCTGCTTAAGGACTGTATTTGACAGACATCATTCATGAATCCAACGCTGACTGATGGGACATCCTGCCTCAGCCCCTAATAGAGCTAGGTCCCATTTCGAGCACGAGTATCCTAGTAAGCCCCAGGGACCGGAACCCCAAGCCCTTCCTAAATCGATATCGAAACTCGTACTACCCCCAAATCTTTATCCCCGTCTATTTTTACTATTGCCGATGACAGTTGAAATGAAGGGGAGATGGAGATTGTTGGTGGAATGATAGAGCAAAACGTGAGTACTCCAAGAACAACCCTCTGCAACGTCTGCTTTATCCACCACAAATTTCATCACGACCTGGCCGGGAATCCAACCCGGGCTGCCTGAATGGAAGACCAGCGCGCTAGCATTTGAACCACAGACTTGGCAACAGAAATACTGTACATTCTCGAATTTGGCCTCACTTGTTACCAGATCTTGTAGAGGAGCTCCAGTAGCAATACAGGGTAATTTGAGTTACGAGAAAGTATAAATCTGTTACTTTACAACTTGGATATAAAGCTGAATGACCGACAAAAAATACCAAGATGCGTGTTTACGAAGGTAATCGCTTGCCTCAGTCAGTCATGATTACTAAAAAAAGTAAACGTTTTGAAAAAAAACTGTTAGACAACTCATCATGGGGCCTACGCACCGAACCTACAAATAAAATATTTAAGAACACAACTTAACACACCTAAGGAACTACTTCATATATTGATCTTCCTTTCTTCTTCACGTAAGGATTAGATAAAAATATATTCCACATTTATATTATTTTTCAACTTCATCTTTTCTTCGGACGTTTAACATCTCTCCGCTCTTTTGGTGCGTGAATAATTAATTCTCTACTCATTATTTACGTGTCATCTCCAAGATTCTAGTAAGTTTATTTTATTGTCACTTAAACACTAATGTGTATATCGGCCTATATCAAGCATTCCCGTATGTATTTTAATTACTTATACTGGGTCATCCAATTATCTTCTGACCAGAGCTGCGGCGGGAACTGTCTCAGTCAATAAAATAACGCCTACGGCCGGACGGAGAAATGGACGGGCGGGGTTAACTGCTTTAGACCTGACTCTCACACGACACAGTTGTTTGAACAGTCCAAGCAGCTACACGTATACAGTCTGCTAAGAATAAATATCAAATAATAGGCTTAATTATTCTATGCCACATCGGTATTTATTTACGATTCGTATGTCTGTACAGAATCCTCTCTTGCTGTTAGGAGATTATTTCAAGAGAAATTCCCAGGTGGTAGAGTTCCAAGCCGTGATACGATTTATAAATTAGTTAATACATTTCGGGAAAAGGGAAATGTTCTAGATAAGAAGCGAAGAAGGTGACCTAAAGTGCCCACATAAGAAACTCTTGATGACATTGGACAACGCCTCGAAAATTCGCTTAAGAAATTTCTTAGTCATCTTTCTCAGTGAACGGAAATTTCTTATGGTTCTGTACAAGGGGCTACGAAGTTACTTAAGTTAAAATCCTATAAATGTAGTGTGGTGCAAGAACTTAAGCCGGGTGATCCTGCATTTCGGATTATATTTTATGAATGGATTTTGATTAAAGTGCATGACGGAGAAATTCATTCTAATCTCATTTTGTTTTCAAACGAAACATGGTTTCACTTACGTGGATATATTAATTTGCAAACTGCCGATATTTAAGTTCCGGAAAACCTAATCTGCTCCTTGAGAAACCCCTTTATGACCAGAAATTAGGAATGTGGTGCGTTGTTTCCGGTGAGAGAATAATAGGCCCAATTTTTTAAAGAAAGAATTAGGTGTAGCCTAATAGTTTCTTCAGCAGATGTCAGAAATGTATGGAAAATGGAGGCAGACAGTTCCAGCATCTCCTTGCATGACATTGGTGAGTACATAACTTTCAAAATGCATTAGAATTTATGAGGCAGTCACTCTAGCATAACAAATAACCGCTGAACCACGGACTCATGTATTGCCCGGCCGCCTCGGCGGGAAAGGATAGCTTATCGGCCAGCACAATCCCTGGCGCGGCTGTGGTCAGACGATAATTGGATGATCGAGTATGACCTGGCATTAAACAGCATCTTTAACTTTCCTATTCTTCAATCCGAGATTCGCGGTTTAAAATCCAATCGAGGGTGATGGATTTTAAAGGCTCGTAAAAATCTTAGAGAGGCTTCTTCGCAAAAGCTACGGTTTCCGGCACGTCAAAAACCCTGTCCTTTATAGAGAGCTCCAGGTGAAGTTGCCTGTCGATTTCTCGCCCATGATGAATTGCTACGCTGAATAACATATTCAGTTGAAAGATTGGTAAATGAAATACTACTGCTACTACTAATATTTTGCTGTAGAATTTCAGGACTAACTAGAGTTGAGGTAGTTCTGGTGATTTTGGAAGTGAAAATGTTTGAATTTGTAAGGGATTTTTTTTTTTTGTAGAGATGGATTTGAAAAGTTAAGGATCACAATCCCCGGGAAATATTTGAAGAAAAGGAAATTGTTCGGAAATGTAGTAAATTACGTGTGAAATGAGAGGTGCATGGTAATGGAAGTGCAAACGTTGTGGTTTCTAGTGAAGGAAAGGAACATAGAGATATAAAACACACGATAGGATGTAATGTGAAGAACACAAAACTTGTATTAATTCCATAAACACTGAAAAAAGTGAAGCACAACAAATAATGAAATAAACACACAGGTTCCGTAATGAACCTTCGTTTTCGCGTCCGCCATTACGCTACAAACAAAGATCACCAGACTTTGAAAATCCTGCACAGATTCATATATGCAAAAGTCTATTCTAACCCAACCCAACCTGTCGCATTCATAAATATAAGGCATAACAAAAACCTAAATTAACCCACCTAACCTGTCACAGATTCGTCTATGCAAGACATAGCGTGAGTGTACACTAGCTTGAAACTTCTATAATATTACCAGAGTTATGTTGGCATGACAGGTAAGACAGTTGGAGTGCATAAACGGATTAGGAAGGGAACTACCTCAGCATTAGTTTAACCGAATTTCATTTTTGCAGCCTGTATTTTTCTCTTTTCTTTATTTTTACTTATTTGTGCATAAGTTGGTATCCCCAAATCAAACCGCCACTTCGAGACATGTACGTATATGCGCATGCGCAAGAGGGAGATCCTTCCCATCACTAGAGTCTGTGTAGCTTGCTGTACGTAGTGATGTGTTTTTCGTTATGTGTAAAATGATCGATGCCATAGAATTAAAGCAATATGGTGAGTGGATATTTTTGTTGTTACATATTATAATGTAATGTTTATAACAATGAAGAAATTAACTTAGGCTTAAAAAGTTGTATTGCGGATAAACGTGAAAGATACAGTACTTAAAATGAGGTTTATCTTGTTACATTGAATGTAACAGACTTTCAAATTGTTATCCTGTATTTACATTAGATATCGTTTTGTTGTTTCCATTAAAACTTTATTCCTGCAGTAATATTGATAGTTGTGAACTCCGTGTTGTATTTCCGTATTAATGTTGCTTGGAAAATATTAATAAAAATCACCATATTTGCCTGTTATATGTGCCCAATTTGTCGGGTTTTGAGTTCAGCATCTGCTGCGATATGAATGAACGATCACCATCATTTGAAGAATGAGCAGAAACTATAATGGTACGAAGAATAAAATTATTGTGCTGAAGTTTAGTTAATTCATGGGAAGTTAGTGTTTATTTTTTATTATTTATTTAATTGTTCCATTAGTACCTAAATAACATTTTATTTCATATTTTTTCGTCGTTGCATGTTGCCGCGATGCATTTTAAGCTTGAAAATATAGCATAATGTTCTTAGCAGTGTTTAGAATAATACATACTGTAGATAAATTTCAAAACTTTCATTCATGATTTTAAAACACAAGATTTTGCAGAATTATAACAGTACTAACACTATTATGACTTAGGGCATTTTCATGCCGTTGAGATCATTAATCGCTTTTCAGATTATAATAATCTACACATCAAACTTTACAAATTGATAGAATTGATGATTCTTACTTTTAATCTTGCGTTGAGATGTTCACATGCTGCAAAATTTGCGGTACTTCGATAAAATATAGAACTAAAATGACCATAAATATAAAATGCTTGGCGAACGATGTTTATAGGTCTATTCGTATCTTATATGCAACCTTCCAACCTATTATTTTCTAACATTTGGTCCGAAATACCGAGTGGACTGAAGCTGGATGCATTTCTTATCACTCGCAACTCCTATGAAAGTCTCAGGAATATTCTGATTGGCCTGTTCAAGGTCATTTCCGACAAGATACACATACTGTTTTATCCGTTGCTTACGAGATTATACAAGCTGGCGCATAGAGCTTGAAAAACGAGTCTGAAGTGGTTCCCTCGTAATGCCAATTCCGCCGCTCGGAGCGCTGTTCTGCCCTATATATTCATAGCAGAACACTTAAAAGACATTGACATTTGGGACATTTAAAGGACTCACCATTGCTTATTAAATGCTTCGTACAATATTTTATGGACAATAGACGTAATTTGCAAACTTCTACTCCTCAATTATATTACAATAAAAGGCTGTCATTCTTGATATTAAAACATATTACATATAAACTGAGGGACTGTCTGCTCTGTACTTCAGTTCATACACCAAACATTTCCGGAAATAAATTAACTTGACATCTTACATATACGCACTATAGCCTACCCTTTTCACCTAATATTATTAATATTGTTATTAAATAAGATATTGCAACTAATTAAGGTACTGCATTATCTTTAATTTCCTTGAATTCATAATTACGCATTTGCAGGAAGGCCTAACTTTTCCCTCTCTTTTTAAAAAAAATACGGACGTCACAATAACTGAGAAGTATAATTATTGCGCGATTTTTTCTTGCAGTGGTGAAAACATTTCTATAGGCCTACTGATTAATCTATTGAGCATAGTAATAGTAAACGCGGTAGTATTTTAGTGCGTGTACGCCTACTTAGCTCTTGTAAAACGAAATTTTCACTTTCACTTTCAACGGAACACTCACTTATATTCAGTTCTTGTATCTTGCAGTAAATTATCCATTTGTGATCATCTTTCCAATATAACCTCCCATTGAAACGACCACTTAAAATCATGAGCTAGAATTTATTATTTTAAAAACATTTCCACGCACATACTGTTATAATTGTTATGAACCACAATACAAAAGACAACACTGTGAAATTGGATTAATTTACCACGATCAACATCAATACCGGTAGTATAAAATCACATATAGGCCTAGGCTATATTATTTCATTACTTTATGGTATTAATTAGAAGAACAAACTTCAAATAACACTGTAATATGCTTGGCATATTTATAATATTCGTACTCAATCAGTAATGCACAATTAATCGAACTATTTTCACGATGCACAATGCTTTGTAATGGTACCATTCATCATTTCATAGGGCAGAGAGGCGAACCTAGCGGCAGAAATTGTCATGACTCACAGAGACCTACTCTCGATCGTGCTATGCGCCAGCTTGTGTAATCCCGTAAGCAACGGTTTTATCACGTTCATTGTGGTGAACATGAAATTGAAGTTTGTTGGAATGTGCGAGTACAATAGTTCATTTAATAAAATAAGCTATTACGATACTGGAAAAGTTCAAGTTCTGGATTTACACAAGTGGAAAGATTAAAGTATTTAGGTACCATTCTACATTTGTTTTAATAAAGAGAAAATCGGTAAATATCTATAAGTACTGGTTCTGTACTTTCGAAGCAAAATTAAAAAAATCCCCGAGTTTTACTCCAAAAATTAAAATACGAAGAAAAAATTAGCGGAAAACACTAAAATTTGAAATAACATAAAAAAATCTAAAATTCCCAACTTTCGCAAGTAAATTCAAATCACAAACAATTCACAAAAACAAAATGTTTTAAATATAGACAAGTTCAAATTACATTTCAATTTATAATAACGATAAACTTAACATTCCTAAGCTAATACAGTACAGTCTAACCTAACCTAACCTAACCTATGTCCACGATGAAACAGTTCATTAAATAGCAAACTACGATCACTTACCTCACATTAATGAAGACTTGGGTACATTTCTTCCATGATAATACATGCGTTCACGATGATCTGAATATGGCGTCTTGAACATCAACTCTGCTAAATATCCGACCTCCATAAATACAATCTCCACACAAACCACTATCACGAGACTTAGAACTACACGCTTCTTCCATCATCAGAACTAATCTCAATGTGACAGAGACAAAATGAAAACAATCGAATATCGAATTCATGTGACGTCATCAAACATCGATTTATACACGTGCGGCTCGCGACAGGATCTTGCGCGGTCTTGGTTAATAAAAACCTAAACTAACCATACCTAACCTTCGTATATGCAAAATGTGTAACCAGAGCACGAAGGGAACTGCTTGGTTTGATCTGGAATATACACGCGAAAATAAATTCACGTAAGTATTACGTCGGCACTTCATGAGAAGTCAGCTCATGCGCTAGAGCAGCGATCATCAGCACAGTGCACCCTTGGGCTAGCGTCTCTTACCCGCGGATATGACATTGCACTAGCGTGCATCCGTGGCTGCTGGCGGGTATGCTGTCTCTCTATCTCTTCTGCACGACGGAGCATATTTCGTTGCACTCCTTCCACTTTATCCATTTCAGCGAGTGCTGACGAGCACTGCGCCAGAGCCAAACGGTTCCTGTCCTGCATCAAACACAAAATGGCTAACCACCACTCCCAATCGGCCGATATCCATAAGTACGTAGGCTAAATATAATACATAGTAAATGTAAATTGCGATTATTTTCCGCTCACTTTTTCCAAATGTTTCCACATTAGAAATAATAATCAGAAGATTTTAAAATATTAATTTAATAAAAAACCAAAACCAGTACTTAAAGATAATTAACAACAAATGAACAAGTTTGAAATAAAATGAAAGCTTTTGACACTTTTAACTCGAATTGAAAGAAAAGTTTGAGATGGATTGGCCATTGAAAATAATAACCAATGAAACATAAAGAATACATAAAGGAAATAAGAAAAAAAAGGAAAGAAAAACGAAAAATAAAAGTAAATGGCGTAAGATGCCACAATATATTGCATCTGAAGTCCGATTAGTGTAATATGTAGCTAATCGGCGACGTATTCAGTATAGGGGAAAAGAATTGGCCATACTATCCCATTATCTCCTGGCCTAGTTGCCTCATAAATGGTGTCTGTTGGTATCATTTTTGAGGTTCAGACCTGTCTTCGAACAGTTGACTAACAATATAATATGTAACAATACAAATATATTCGCAATCTTTTAAAAATTTGTAAGTGAAACTGAGAAAATGCTTATAGCAGGATCTAACAAATATTTGAAAAATATAAGCACAATATTTGTATTATTACATTCATATAGATATGATGTTAATTTATTTATTTCTCTCCAGAAAATTAGGAAACCAAATAGAAGGCGATAAATAGTCTGTAATGCTTTGTTACGTTTGTAGAGATAGGTAATCATTTTCGGTATTAATATGAGATCTTTGAAAATGGAAACCAAATTTACCATGGCCTGATATAAATGTTAGTGACAATGTAGTTGGGTGCCAGTAATTTATATTTAACTCGATCTGGAACCGTAGAGTAAAAGAGTTCCTTTGTTAACAATCCTCAGGTACTATTTCTGCAGTGATCGTCCCATTCCATTATCATATTGTTTCTTAAATTGTTTTTATGAACGAGAAAGGACACTTGGAATAGACATAGTCTAAACTACAAGATGTCGCTCCCTTGACAAGTTGGTCAGCCGATGGTTTCAGCGTGTCCTTATATCCATGTAAAAAATATGTGTTCTGAGTTATTTCTAATGGTAGTTCTGATGCTAACTGAGATGGATTTAAGTTAAACTTGTCACTTACGGAACTAAGCGCTGCTTGTGAGTCACTAAATACACTGGCACTATTGGTTGTCACCACACCATTGCACAGCATTCTGAATAGTGAATAATGCAGCCTGAAAAATTGAGCATGAGGGAGCAAGTTTGAATTGTGCGTTCACTAATGGCAATAATTGCAAACTAAGTTAATTCAAGATTCTGAACACCGAACCAGAATTTAATATTTGAAAAGTAACCGAATATAAAAATATAATTTTATTATAGAAACAAAGAAAACCTGTAGCCCAAATTGAAGATACCATTGGAAAAGAGATTTGCAGTAGCAGTAACTTTGCAGTAGTAGCTCAGTCTAACAGTCGCGAAGCTCAATACGTAGTAAATATGCAAGCATTAGATAGTTGCTCACCACTAGGATCGCTAATATCGCCTCATTACAGGCAATGCAAAATAGTACCGTCACAGTCTATTGTTTCTAGCACCCTCAAAACTCAAGCTTCGTGACTTTATATAGTAGAGTGTGGTAGTAGTCTTTTGTGGCTCTCTGACACCATGTGTAATTATGATTATAATATAACTCAGAATCCTATTGTCATTATTGAATAGGAGTAATTTCTTCCAAAGAGGCAGAATTTGTGTGTTCTGTGTTATCTCAGTCAATGTTTATGTTCCATGCTGATCATATTGTATAGCGATAAAGAGTGTAATGCCCAAAAAGAAATGAAAGTGAAGACAAAGAAGTGAGTAATAATGATGGATTGGATGATGATGGTGGTCATGAAAATGATAATTATGAAAATGCTGCTGACGACGAAGACAAAGACGACAACGAAAAATATGAGTATAATGACGAAGGTTAACTCGGCGATGACAAAAAAAATGACCATGAGACGGCGAATATAATGCAAAAAATTACGAGAAACATGGCGGGTTGGCGGCAAGGATGACAAAAGTAATGCCATCGATATGGTGGTGACGACGTTAACGACGATGATATGATAGCGGTGAGATTATGATAATGCAAACAAAAGATAGCTCTATTTGTTTCTTCAATTGTTTAAAAGGGAAAAAAGAACTGACCACCTTAACCCATTATCTCCTGGCTTAGTTGCATCATGAGTGATGCCTTATTGATGTCATTTGTGAGGTTCAAACCTGTCTTCGGACAGTTGACTAGACAAAAAGAAATGTTTAAATTGAATAATTTATTACAATTTGTAGGTACTATTGTTATTAACTCAGACATGATTGTACCTCTCCTTTCACAACGTAAATTCCAAGCCAGTAATTCGAATTTCTTAGTCCTTTGAGTAGGTATGTTCATTTCTATACGCTTTCTAGAAGCACTCCCTTGCTCCTTTCGTAAGCTCAATAATTCATTACCAGCAGAGAGAAAATATATATCATGGAGTTGGTAATAGCTCGACAGTTTGGCTTCCTTGATTGATTACGAACTACTCTTTTTACATCATTATTCCTAAGGTCAGAAACGTGATTATCTGCACTTTGTGTGGGCGTTGTGATTTCTAACCTACCGTTGCTCCACTTTTTTCCTCGACCAATAACAATTGACTGACGAATGTTTCTCCCTACTCCTCGGACGTAACAGAAGTTTTGTAATGTCGCTATGACAGGAGAACATGTTGTGTAATTTGCATGAAATTGGTTCTGGCGTCTCAGAGTACAATACGGCGACATATTACCTACAAACTAAATATTAAAAATACCTTCTTGTCTGAGTGATACGCAAGGACGTAGGTTCTCGAATAACCTTGTGGGCTTCAGGCGAATGACTGGGTGTTACCTAAATTTAGTGGCCGCGACCTTCTCTCTCACAACATTGCAATCAAGAGTTCATGATCACTTGCTTCAAATGCCGTTAAAAGAGAAAGAAAATACTGTTGTCCATAAAAGGGAGATAGGATAGCGTGTATGCGAAGTAAAGTTCTGTATCTTGGAAATGGGCTTATACCTGTTCGTTTCCTATTTGTAAGGAAGGGAGCAAGAAATAGAAATCTCTTAAGTCAGTGGTTCCCAAATTTTTTTGATCGCGGATCCCTTTCGACTCGAAAAAAAGATTCACGGATCCTCAAATTAAATTGAATTGAATTAAATTAATTTAATTGGTAGATTAATAGCCCTATAGATTATAAATTTAATATGCTTCCATATTTATGTTCTGTAAGTATTTAATATCGATAATATGTCTACAACTACATTAATTACTATGCATAAACATGAATTCATAAACATACAGTAGTATTTATAAACTGCGTGTGTTTTTTCAGTAATTACATGCACAATTATAAAAAAATACCTTCAAATTACTAATGTTAAGAATGGTTTTGTTCCCTTGTCTCACAACTCACCCGATATGACGGCTCTGTAGCATTTTCAAGATCTGTTTTCACATTTTTCACCAACATATTCTGACACTGTTTTAACCCTTTAACTTTACATTGAAAAAAAATGTATGTTTTTGTTCTTGTTCTTACATTCGGGGTGGTTTGTTTTCAAATGTCTACGCAGTTTTGTGGGAAATAAAGAACCGTTACTTAACACTTTGTTAATTAATACACAAAGGGCGTCCGGAACAATTTTATTACCTGTATACGTAAATACCAGAGCCAAATATTATTCATCATATTTTCGTTTTTTGGTTGATTCACCCGTTTTTAAATTAACAGCACTGGAGGTGTGATACATGACAAGGTGATCTACTGGTTTCTGAATTTGTAGAACTGCCATGTTTATTGTCTTTTATTAGCCACCGATCCATTGAGACGACACTATATAATTTGAAAATTAAGAATGTTCGTAATATTAAATTAATATTATTATGTTCGGAATCAAAGACACGTAGTTATTATTAACACACAGTTTAACACGTACACCTCACATAGGCCCGTTCGTACTGAACGAATAAAAACTGACTTCACAATAAAAGTAGCAGAAGCAGAACACGTGCACAACAGTGAACGAAATTCGTTTCTTTTTAACAATACATGTCAAAATTTATTGCTGACTAAATAAAATTGTCAATCAAATTTATTTTACAATAATTTAAGACATTTAGCTCCCGAGTACATTTATAAAAACTTATTCTTACACTGTTGATCTCGAGAGAAAAAACTGTAAACATCCACACACACCAAGGACATAAGAACTAACTAATATCTCGCCACCCTCGCCAAGCAGACAAAAAAAAAAATTAACAGAATTGACTACTTTAACTGAAAAAAGAAAGTCGTATTTTTTACAACAGCTCGAAGGCCAGCTCATGCAAGGGTGAGATCTGGTCATCTACCCTTGCCGATATACTAACTTCCAAAAATACAGTCGCATACAGTACTGTACAATCGCGTCGAGAAAAACGGTAGTATTATATGCTATTTATTTTAAAATATCCATATATATTACAAACTGCGGATCCCTGATAAGTGTTGATGGATACCCAGCGATCCGCGGAGCAGTCCACACCTGTGGATTAACGGCTAGCGCGTCTGGCCGCGAAACCAGGTGACCTGGGTTCGATTCCCGGTCGGGGCAAGTTACCTGGTTGAGGTTTTTTCCGGGGTTTTCCCTCAATCCAATATGAGCAAATGCTGGGTAACTTTCGGTGCTGTACCCCGGACTCATTTCATCGGCATTATCACCTTCATCTCATTCAGATGCTAAATAACCTAAGCTGTTCATAAAGCATCGTAAAATAACCTACTCCGCGGAGCACACTTTGGGAATCACTGCTCTAAGTGATTAGTAAAGTGTTCTTGAACTGGAGTACTCGAAATATAGTACATTTGTAAAAAAAAGTTCACTAATGACTAGCTCATGATCTGTCTTTGTGAATAACAATGCCTCTTTTCAATAACTTATAGCTTCTACAGTAACTTCTGTTTATATTCATAAAAGCGTCAAGTGAAATGACATATTTTATCATTACACATTATAATATGTAGCAATTAAAAATCGCTAATTTGGCTGAAATTGTGTCAAATTGCCAATGGTAATTTTTAAGAACTAGCTGCCCTATATTGGAATGTCTTTAAAATTTATGGGGCTATAGAAGCTCCGTCCCGCGGTCAGTTTTCAGTGGAGTTCCATCCAGGAATTTTTTGGGGCATGGTTGAGTTCCGCCTCGAGATACCAAGGCTAGTGGTGGAATTCCGTCCCAATGCAAACAACATTTTCGTTTCCATTTTGCAGACTTATGTAAATTACATCTGGAACTGTATTCTTACAAACATGAAATTTACAGGATGTTTCAAAACACCGATTCGTTCCCTCATGAAAGCACAGACAGCACTAGAGAATGATCATGAATGATTTACCGGTACTTATAAATTAAATATCGATACTTACATTTCGATATTTTCAGTGTTATTGAGAATTTCTCCCGTTACTTAATACTTCTGTATATCGACTGCATATCATTAAAACGTGTATGTTATTTAGGTTATTTCGATATTTTAAAGACAAATTCTTTTACACCGTCAGTATTTGATAAACTAACTTATTTTATTTAGCAAGCCTGTATAGCACATGTATACGTTAGGCTACAAATTGTTTCGATGTTTTAAAGTCAAGCTCCTTTACCTTACAAACTATTTTATTTAGATACTTACGCCTTCTATTGTACAGGTAGCGGGGGACGAAACTCTACTTGACATTCGAGAAACCCGGGACTGAACTCTACCACTAGATTTTTAACCATGTTTACGAGGACGGAACTGGCAGTCACCAAAATTTATTTAGTCTTTTTGTTCATGTTAAATATTGGACTTGTTGGTCTGTTACTATCTTATGCGACCATTTGTTTGATTTTAATAATGAATTTCTTTTTTCCAATAACTTAGGTGTGTTTTTTTTAACTTTTCCTGAGGAATTCAAGGTCTCTTCATTCCAATTCTGTCTAGTACATAAATTAATCCTGCAAATATGTAGATTGTGAAGTTCTTTGTAGATATCATCACTTCTCTTTCTATCCATTCTGGTATACTATCCCGGAGTCCTCCGTAAGCATATTACTTCATTTGCAATAGATCTCTTTTGTTACTTAATCGGATAGTCCGCACCTTCACTGTTATATTTAAGTCAGTATAGGGCGAAATATGTTTTTATATGCTCTAATATTTGTGTATTTCTATACGAATTTGATTCAAGGACTTGGTTAATAATATTCGTTGCTTTACTGTATTTAGATTTAGATTTATTTAGATTTATTTATTTAACCTGGTAGAGATAAGGCCGTCAGGCCTTCTCTGCCCCTCTACCAGGGGATTACAACTATAACATGAACAATAAGATTACAATTAATATTAAATTTACAATTACAATTACAATAAAAATTAAAGTACGACAAGAATACCTGATTAATGAAAGCTAGACATTTTATCATAGAAGTTAAGAACAAAGAATATTTTTGTATTTACTAAATTACAAATTAAACCTACAATAACAAAATTCTATAGTGATGAAATTACCGGATATTGAGATATTTTGTGGTAGATTAAAAGAACTATTTACAAGAAACCATGTCTGAACGAGTCTCAATTACTGACCAAGTGCCTAGTAAGTTTGCGTTTGAATTCAATTTTATTTCGACAGTCCCTGATGCTAGCAGGTAACGAATTCCAGAGTCTTGGCAGGGCTATTGTGAAAGAGGATGAGTATGAGGAGGTGCGATGGGATGGTATTGTTAGTATTGTTTCATGGCGAGAGCGTGTGTTCAGATTGTGGTGGGAAGAAAGGTAAGTGAAGCGAGACGACAGGTACGAAGGAATAGAAGAGTTCAAGATTTCGAAGAGAAAGAGAAGTGAATGTAAATTTCTTTTCTTATCTAGTTTAAGCCAACCTATTGCTTCCAGGGATTATTCATTGTTGTAAAAAGTAAATTACATAGATAGAAAAATCTTTATTTACTCTTTAATTTACGTATAGATTTGTGTTGTCTAACCTTTATTTTACAGGTACTGAGTTATTGGAATTTAACATATTACGCGCCAGCGTGACATATTTTGTGTCTAGCGCAGACTCGAAGATAAGCCTTATTCAACATTCAAATAAAGATAACTTAATTTAGGAATGTTGCTATAGGACATTAACGACTGAAATACAAGGTATCCCTTATATTTGTTACAAAGACGCTTGGGGGCATTCAGGTAGACCAGTGGTCGTCAGCATCCGCTGAAATGGGTAACGGGTAAACAGTGTATCGCAATATGCACCGACGTGCAGGAGGGAGAGGTAGAAAGCATACCCGCTAGCAGCCACGGATGTACGATAGTGCAGTCTCTTATCCGCGGGTAAGAGACGCTAGTCCAAGAATGCACTGTGCTGATGACCGCTGAGGTAAATCTTTCTTGACCTCGACTCTAGAATGATCGGCATCACGCTCCGACTACCTTTTACCGGTACCAGTACTGTATTTGATAAGCTGAGTGGACCTCAGGGCCGTTCCGTCATCACCTGGAACTGAATCCAGAACCTTCCACTCCGTAGCCAGTTGCTCTACCAACTGAGCTACCCGGCTTCCTTTAACCATTGAAAGCAAAGCGGATATTACTTATTTGTTTATCTGAGCGAATGAGTAGTGCGCATGTTAATCGTATTCACAGATCGCCGGATGGACGGAGATTGGTATAATTATAAAATCAAAGTAAGGAGAATAATTCATTTGTTTATGGTAAGTGAGGAAAATTTTCCTTTTTCGGGAAACCGAGTTGCCGATTTTAAAAGAAACTGGAAAAGGAAAATGTTTATCTTTTCTCATTTGCCTGAATTTCGGAGAAATTTATAAGTTAGAAGAAAGCAAATAATTGATAACAGACAATTTTAACAAAATAAAACAAATAATTAAGTTCAACAATAAATAACTTAATTTTGTGTAACAATGTTATTTAACAAACTGTGTAAGAAACTTTTACTTTTGAATGTGACGAACATTACTTTAATCTAGATTTTCTTGAAATTTGAGTATCAAGAACTATTAAACAAGTTGGATGATAGTGAAAGATAATCTACTGAATTTCGATCAAAATACTCGTATGATAAGTTCATAAAACGGTGGTTGAAGATTGTTTTTGTTATTGCACCTTGTTATCTATTAGTCCCCCTTCAGGGGAGGACAGGGACTGGATTTGTCCTCCCTCGCAGGCCGCTCGGGTGGGCCCGTTGTACTAGCCGGGTTGAATGGTGTGCAAGCCCTACACGCTACAGATTCCCTACGCGCCGCCTCCGAACTTCCCTACAGCCTACACGATCCCTTTACTTTTCCGCGCAGGACTCACCGCAGTCTTTCATCCCTAGTCTCACGAGTTACCATGAGTCCAGTGGAGAGCCCACGATGCATAGCACTACTACCAACAACGAATGACCACATATCCATGGGGTCCAAGCTCGGCAGCGATCCACAGCTGACTCTACATCGGAGCAAGCCCGAAACCTAGGAAAGAAATGAAGCTGATGGTGAAAGAGAGGAAGTATAATTATGAGGGCGAAAAGAATCCGAGGTCCAACGCCGAAAGTTACCCAGCAATTCTGCTTCAGTTGGTTGAGCGAAAGCCTTGAAAAAACCTCAACCGATTAACTTGTTCCAATCAGGCCTGCTCGTTTCACAGCCAGACATGTTAATAGTGGACGCACCCTGTTATAGATAGACATCCATCTCTTAGACTAAAGGCTACAGAGCCTATTATCTGCTTACATCACTTGATCGGAAGGAAAAAAGACACATCTGTTGGATTCGTTGTTAACAATTTTGGTTATTGTTTTTGACCAATACCAGGTGAGTTACCTGAGCCTTATTTATACGAAGTTGGTACTCGTAATCATACCTTAAATACACATAAGGAGTAGAGTGTGTCATGATAGAGTAGGAGACTAAAGGCCTGGTCAAATAGAACACGGACTGTCCGCGCGGACTCTGTATTACGTTAGAATGCGGCCTAACGCAGCGGTCGGTCTAGTCTGCTTCGCGGCGGACCGATAGGGAGTTGTGTTTTCCACAGAGTTCGCGGCGGCCCTCTCGTAAAAAATGGCCGATGAAACAAAAAAGTGAATTGAACTTGTGCGGGAATATGTACATTTATATGATACGCGAAAAAAAAAGTGAATCTTGAAAATTGAGTTCATTACACAGTCTGTGAAATTCGCCTAGTTTCTCTCTTTTTTCATTTATTTCATACACCCACTTCCTTTTCCGCTTTGATGAACGGCTCAAAGCGAACAGAAGAAGCAATTCTTCGTCTGAGGAGATATAATAATAATAATAATAATAATAATAATAATAATAATAATAATAATAATAATAATAATATAATATTGCCAGGACAAAGATAAATATTGATTTTTTTTATATAAAAACACTCTAGCACCCTCAGAAAGAGTAAGTTACATACTCGTGCTCAGGGCATTCCACATAATGTTAAGACATTTTATTAAATAACAGAGTTAAAAAAAAAAAAAAAAGAAAACGAAGAAGAAAAACACAGGTACCACAGGTTTACGGCTTCGAAACTTACACTATAGGAATCCCAGAATATTCCACATAGCCAATTTCCTCTTCATTGATGCTACACCAGCGGTGTCGCAAATGTACTGCAAAACGAGGTTAGCAGTGGGCATATACTCATATTATAAAACGGTTGTGTTTTTAACACTAACACCTTAAATACGTATAAATAACCTAAATAAAACACAATACGTTTTCTAAAATATGTCGGTATAACCTAAACTGTCATAGGTGCTTACTTCATTAGCATTTTAACACGAAATTGTATGAAATCAATTGGTGATATCTTTCCTTGGTAACCAAATAAAAAGCAGAGTTATAGTAGGCCTCTATTATTAATTAAGCAGTTACACAACCTAACCTACTAGAAACAGGTACCGCAATTTAATGGGTATACTATGAAATGCAAGGTTATATAAAAATTAATAGTAAGGGACAATGAATCACTCCATATAAAGCTAAGGAGAAATTTGCGTTGTGAAAGGAAATTTAAAGTGAAGGAAATGGAAAATTTTTCTACAAAGACTTACCATCATTAGAGAGGAAATACTGCACTTCGGTGTTTTCGGTTCTTTGACCGAAGTATTGGTTCGATGGTTGTTTCATTGGGGTTTAGTATTTAGTATTTATTTAATAAGTTTAAGTAGCTGGTTGTACTTATAAGTAATATTTCTCTGGTTCCAAGGAAAAATGTGATGTCATTTCTTGATGTTTTTCAGAAGCGAGCATTTAAAATTTGAACGATCGATAAAATCATAGTAATCATGTTTCATAACAAAAGGTTAGAGATAAAAATAATAGAGATATATATGTCATCTTTAGCCACAATAAAGATGCCATTAGAATGCACAACATATCGCAAAATCTCATTTTCGCCAAAAATTGACATCACCTTTTGCCTGGGAACCACAGAATTGGAAGCTGTTACTAGAGAGCAAGGAAGGGGGAAGGAAGGAAGAAAGTAAGAGGAAGGGGGAGGTTCTGTTGAAAAGTAATTGCATGATTATGTAAAAGTTAGAGCACAGATTAAATATGTAGATATGTATCTCACGCGAATGTGATCCATATTAAGAGAAATGAAGCTTGGCGGCATGGAAAGCATCATTAATCAGCAGGGTGGCTGCGTCGTGAGTTTGGAAAGGAAGCATGTGAACTCACGACAATTTGATTTGCTCGCAATTGCTCTCCGTTCTCTTCCGCTGTCTCGGATGACACGGACCAGTGGCTCCAGAAACAAGCAAAGCGGTATTATGCGTGATCTATATTGCAGTGTTCTCTGATCTACATGTGCTTGCCATATGGACACGATCGCAGTCACCACACCTTCTTGCAAGGCAAACATTTCATTTTCATATCTTGTTCTTGTGTGAGCCAGGGCTTTCCAACTTGTGACTCCCACACAAAGATTACATACAGCATGCATGTCCGAACATTTCAACACACTGAATGTGATTATGCCGAGTGTATGGTTATGTATATACTGTATACTGGATGATCAGTAATTATGTACAGTAGTGGCAAAAAAAAAAACCGGACCGACCCTTGTAGCTGATTTCAGAGCCTTGTTCACTCCAGAGCACGATAGACTGGTAACTAAGACTTTCGTGGTTCGAATCCTGCCTGGGAAAGAAACTTTTTATTGTTCCTTATTCAAATTTATTCCCAATACTTTTTCGATTGCAGCGATATTTTACTACTTAATTAACTTATTATTCCCAGAACATGAATTTTATCAGTAATCGAAAATTATTGGGAATAAATTTGAATAAGGAACAAAAAAAGTTTCCTTCCCAGGCAGGATTCGAACCACGAAAGTCTAGTTACCAGTCTATCGTGCTCTAGAGTGAACAAGGCTCTGAAATCAGCTACAAGGGTAGGTCCAATTTTTTTGCCACTACTGTACATTAAAATGGTACGCAATATACTGCATTGCAAAATAAACAAATTAGTGTGCATAAACATATAGCCGGAAGCTCTGCGTTAGCCCGGTAATTGGGAAATAAGAAAAAAGACAATTAGATATTTCGCACTGTGTGTTATTTGTACGGATAATGGTACATTGCACTTCACATGAGAAGCTAAAACTGTCCACCAGCACAGTCATAACACAATCGACTCGTTATGCGCCATGACGATCGTGTGCGTTTGGAGATGCTTGTTTGGCGTATTCTGGATCCTGTTTCCCGCATCCACAATTGCATTTAACAGATGTTTCGGGTTGCGTGACGTTGGGAATGCACAACACCCTTCATGAGACTCCACAGATAAAGTCACAGAATGTCAATCGGGCGAACGCGCCGGCCATGAAACAGGTCCGTTACATCCAATCCAATATGGCTCCTCCAATGTTCCATACGACTTTCTCTGACATCAGTACTTGAGTAGCGTGTAGCATGTCTAATACTGCTTGACTATTACAGGTCCCTACCACGACCTTCAAGCAATGTTGCCATATCTCGGTAAAGAAACTGGTTATGGCTGTAGTTTATGAGAAATCATTTGTTTTGAAGTATAGAATGCTGTGTACCAGTTTAGTGTACATAATTACCGATCACCCTATTTGTGAAAGCTGAGAATGAGAAGGGAATATTTTGTAGGAAATTTATTGAAATCGCTACTTTCAACAGAATCAGTTTTGAATTCATTTAAAAAGATTATTGCCTTGTCAACTTTTTAGACAGCTGGGCTTAATAGTGAGATATACAGGACTGTAGAGCTGAGACGAGATGTTATGGCACCAACCTGCGCGAAGTTTTAAATTGCCGGCCAGCAGGGCAGAGGAGTGGGGGTTCTTTGGGTTACGGTTCTCAAGCTCAGAGCGGCAGGCATATCCGTTTTATCTCTTTCTAAAAACATTCGTCTTACTTTAGTATACCACTTTCCTACTCAAGAGTCCGAAAGTACCTAATGAAATTACGCCCGCTATTCCACCTTTATATTTTTATTCTCCGTCCGAATCAGACGACTGATCTGTGCTGGAATCAGATGTCCCTAAGTTTATGGAAATGTTCTCCAAAATACTGACCATCACGTGCCCACTTTCAATGTAATTGTTCTCTACTTTCTTCACATAATCATACACTGATATCCATATTTGGACGAAGCGATTGCAGTGTCGGCCTCTGCTTATGCGTAGCGTAGAAATTATAGATGAGTCTTCTTATGACTTCCTCATCAAACAGCAACAATCTTCTTCTTCGGCTGTGATTTTTCGGGACTGGAGAAAGAATCTGCTGTTCCTGCCTCAATATTTTCCCCTTCTTTCCTGATTCTTGCCAAAGTTCGCTTTGGAATACCAGTGGCAGCCAGTACTCTTGCACACACGCTTTTCAATGGAATTGGTATTCCGTTTACCGTCTCTTCTGACATGAATTTCCATACATTGTATGCTATTTCATGTTCTTGACTATGAACTACTCTTTGATTTCACACCTTAGACAATGCCATAATGAGGGCGCTCAGAAGGACAATGTTTTCAGCATTAGCAATAGCGGTAGTAGCAGAACGATCTGAACACTCGGAATGCTAGTAACCGACTAACCCAACACCCCTTCAGTTGAGTGTGAGGGCGAATCCAAGCAAACGAACTAAAATGCGTCCCTCGCGTTGATGCCATAACTTCTCGTCCGGGCTCTACAGGCTTTTGATAATGTTAATAGCGATAATAATTTTATTGTATTAAACGACCTTCTTATGCTTGGGTTCCAAGCAAATTTTTAGAATCGTAAGAGCAACACTAACGGTTTCTAGAGCTGTGGCAAGGATAAATGCAGATAATACAGACCGTTTTGATGTTAGTACCTAAGTTACTTGAGTCCTACAAGAAGATGAATTCTCCACCATCTCTATAACGTGACATTAGAAGTAGCTCTGAGATTATAAAGATACAAGAACCAGTCAACTGCGCCCGAGCACGAGCTTCTGCTCTTTCGGGCTGCAATGCCTAATGTAGTGTAAACCTAGTGTATCAAATAAATTAATAAAAAAATTTGAAATTGTGTGAGTATGCAGGTGGTATCACTATAATAAGCATAAGCAGAAGAACCTTTTCGGAGATTTTTAACTTATATTGATAGTGAAGCATCACAGAGAGGTCTCAAAATTAATTAAATCAAGACATAGTATATGGAAGTAACCAGATTTATGGCCTTCTATGCCCTAGGTTGTGGGTTCGATCCCGTGCCAGGTCGATGGCATTTAAGTGTGCTTAAATGCGACAGGCTCATGTCAGTAGATTTACTGGCATGTAAAAGAACTCCTGCGAGACAAAATTCCGGCACATCCGGCGACGCTGATATAAGCTCTGCAGTTGCGAGCGTCGTTAAATAAAACATAACATTTTTTTGTAACCAGATTTAATAAGACCGCACAAAACCTGACTCCTACAATTTTGAACATGTTGAGTAGTTTACTTTACTTATCTAGGGTGACAAAGAAATTATGATATTAAAGATAGGATTACGAAAGGAAATAGTTTGTCACTATAGCTTTAGTAAACTTATGAGATCTAAACTACTGAAAATGAGCAAAAATGAAGATCTACAAGGCCATTATAAGACCAACTATCACATTTGGATGAGAATAATGGATAATGTCAACTAGAGGCGATCAGTTACTTAGAGCCTTTGAAAGGAGGATATTGGGTAAAATAAAATTGTTGAACCAACTTAGACCAAGGTGATTGGAGGATCAAAATGAACTACATGCTACATCAACTTAGAAGGAACTGATATTATCAGGTATATGAAGAGCTGGGGCAGGGATACAGAACTGGCGAGAGAGGGGTGGAAAGGATGGGTAAAGAGCGTATTCCGAATCTCACCGGTGAGCAATCCGATGGCATCACGGTGTTCCGAATTCCACCGATGACGTCATTGATGCTCCACTGGTGTCGCACCGGTGCCATCAACTTGCAGAGGTGGTGGCAGTCTCCATCAGCCGCCATCAGTGAATCTGATTGGTTCTTGTATAGGGCGGGAATTAGCAGACGAATAACATCGTGCACTGTTGTGTCATGGCGGTGTGTTCTGCTTTAGTTCTGCTGTATTATTTGTAATGAGCACAATGTAAAAACAATATGTTAATGGCTTATGAGCGAACATGTCAACGGACCCGTTATTACTACCGGTTCAAGAAATACATTTTTTATGCTCTCTTTTCTTTGAACGAGATGGCAGTACGTACGAAAATTTCGCAAAATTTTGCTAGCGTAGCACAGACAACAACTTGTACAGTCGCCATGACAGCCATCGATCCTTCCAGCAGTTTTGTTCCTTATTTCGCTGCAACGTTACGTCATTGATGGCACCGGACCGGTGAGATTCGGAATACACTGAAAGCGTTGGTTCCCCGTCCACAGTTCACCGGCGTTGAATGACGTCACTGTGGTCCGTACGCAATCACATAAGACAGACACTGAATACAAATCCCCTCCCCTGCCAAGTCAATGACGCGGGGATGCAAGGAAGAGGTGAGTGACGTATTCCGATGAGTGACGTAACGCAATAATTGGTGCTCAGTTCTGCAAGCCTGAGCTGGAGACTTGCTTCACTGGGACATGTTTTGGGCATGGATGGTGTTAGGGCTCCCAGCAAATCATTTAAGTGGAAATCTACCGGGCGAAGGTTGAGAGGAAGACCACGATAGAGATGGGTGGATGACGCAGAGGATGACCTGAGAGTAATGGGAGCGAGGAGAAGGGGATAATCAGCCGGCGATATGTCAGAGTGGAAGAAAATTGTTCACCATCAAGGTTTAGATAGTTCTGCCCGTTCCGGGGAACTCATGAGTAGACTCAATCTCCTACGGGGCCGTCCAACATCTCGCCTTCCCCTCGGCACCGAATGGCTCACTTAACTTGTTCACCTTCGATAACGTTTCAACTGTTGTTGCTATACACAATATGATAAATAGAAATTAAATTATATCGCAGGGGACATCTGATGGATGTAATTATTTTTTTTTACTTCAACCATTTTTAAGATATGAAGATCAAATTCATAATGTTAAATGTCTTCAACGTTCATAATGTTGACATCAGAATTGAACGTTGAAAGTACAGGCGTTTCTTGAGACGTAACTTATTCATATTGTTAGAAGATCTACAGCTGAATTTGCGTCAAATGATGTGATAGCCTATCTGCATGATACAGAACCTGCTCATAATGCCTCAGTCGCAAGAAATGCACTAAACAGATTGACGGGTGGGAATTAGCAATCCTGTTTAGAGATTTCCAGTGCGATTGCCTGATCTAACGCCGTTGGATTTCTTTCTCTGCGGACATGTAAAAATGTAGTATACCAGCAGATTATAACTACAGTTGAAGACATGAAAGACGTATTGCCGTTGCATGTGATGCAATAGCTCCAGGAACATTGACAGCTGAGTCGATCAGCCGGTCGAGGTGGGTTCCTCCAAGTGGTGACCGGGGGTTGCAATGGTGGCTCTCGTGCTCTTCTTTTCGGCCATTTTTCGTCATATCACCAACCACTCCTCTTCGTTCTCTCTTCTTTTTCATCACTATTTCTCTCCGCCGGCCGCCATTGCATGCGGAACGCCCACCACATCATCACAGCCATTTTCACCTCTCCATCCCCGCTGTTTTTGTTCTTGCCACGTCCGCCACCATGACGGGATTTGTTAACAATGCCTGATGAGGCTTTATTCTTCTTCCCCTTCTAATTCTTATATCTATTATTAGGTTAAGTTTCTTAGGTTTATAACTCCCGTCTCACCAGCGGGGATCTTTCCTATCTCCGTGGTCCTGTCCCACGGTTTCGAGCGCGACTTCCAACTTGTGTGGCCCGACAGGGCGCCCAGCAACGAAGCAATAGTGGACCCTTCATACTGCCCCTATATGCAAGTCTAGGTGCGGAGCCCGGACCAGTAGTCATGTACACTCACGTGGAGCTCCAATGGGGGCCCGGAGCGACTTAAACGTCCCGGTGACCGATTCTGCTCGCCGGGGCGGATATATCGCTCCGACGTGTTACCGCTGACGTATGGGTGTCGCAGTGTAATCAACCACAAGTCCCCTGAAGCTGCGTGCGGTCTCGGATTGCTCCGGCTTTGGGAGGGTCGGTCGGAGTTAGCCGCAGTAGTCTGGCACTTGTATTCAGTGTAGAGTGGGGAGCCACGGGCGGTTATTCCCGTGGTAGGGGCATAAAACTGCGACACGCCTCTGGTGTAAGACTTGCCATTAGGTGTGTAATGACCAGTTTGAAGGGTAACTTGCGTGAAGTGGGTTGCTTGGGATCGGGCTGTGGGGGGGTCCCCACGGCCGGCACAGACCGAGAAGACTTTTTTTGGTGTCTTTTTCTTCCGCCCCCCCGGTGGCAGGCTGACGCCGACGGTTCCGTAGGGGGGGCCAGTTTCAAAATGGCTTCTACGCGCTCTTCTTCTCCTCCTTCAGTAAAAGGTAATAAGAAACATAAGACAGGAGAAAGTACGACTGGTGGTCATATGACGAAAATTGCTATGGAATTGGACCCTGAGAAAGTTACTGTAAAAGTGCCGCCTCCAAAGTTTATCAGTATCACATTGGACGGAACGGAAAAAACTATGAAAGACATTAGTCCATTCTACGTGAGACGTGCGCTCGATGGACTCGTTGGAAAGGTCAGAAATGCAACTCGACTCCGCAACGGTAGTCTCCTCGTTGAGACTGCATCTGCAAAACAGAGTGAGACGCTGTTGAAAGCAAAGTTGCTGGGGTCATACCCCATCAGAGTTGAACGACACTCCTCGCTTAACACCACGCGAGGAGTTGTGCATACAGATTCTCTAGATGGTCTATCAGATGAAGAGATCCAATTAGAGCTGGCGGAACAGTCCGTGTCCAAGGCTTACCGTTTAATACGGAAGCGGGACGGACGGACTGAACCCCTGAGCACAGTCTTTCTGACCTTTGAAACGTCTCTCTTGCCAGAATATATCTTTGTTGGGTATGAGCGTGTCCCTGTGCGTGCGTATGTGCCGAACCCAATGCGGTGCTTTAGGTGCCAACGGTTCGGACATACGCAAAAACGTTGCACAAACAATATCATCTGTGCAAAGTGCGGCGGTGCAGACCATGGGGATTCCCCATGTACTGGCGCCGAGCACTGTGTGAATTGTTCTGGGGACCATGCTTCAAATTCTAAAAACTGCCCAAAGTATATGCTGGAAAAGACGATTCAAGAGCTTCGAGTCCGGGAAAATATTAGCTTCTTTGAGGCACGTAAGCGTATTTTAGATAAAGAAAAGAAGGCAACTGAAAAGTCCTATGCGTCTGTACTTCAGAGAGCAACAGAGGGAATTGATGCCACCACACAAACACCACCTCTTACGAACATACCTGGGAAGCGAATTGAGATCGCAACCCAGACATATGTAGACGCCGCTACTCAGACTGCTGAGTCAGACGACACTTGTGGACTTGACATCAGGCCTTACGTCCCTAAGAAAATTATTGCTATGACAGCAGAGAAGGATTGTAGGCCTAGTAGAACACCAGAACGTCGCACTCCTAGTTCGGGTGGCAGGTCGAGATCACGTTCTCGATCACGTCCTCGATCAAGATCGCGATCAGGAGTGCGACGAACTGCAAGTGAGTCGCCGGAGTCGAAGACAAAGCAGTCGCAGGCAAAAGCATCTTCCCATAGAAAGGAAAAGAAGAGAAGATCCCCTGTTAAGCCACCAACATGATATAGCTCCTCTTGATGACTGATATTGTACAGTGGAATGTGAACGGTGTACGCAGCAGATATACAGAACTACAGCAATTGATCTATCATGAAAACCCTGCTATTTTATGTCTCCAGGAGACACACCTTCGGCCCGAAAACTCCCTAAGTATCTCGGGATACTACGTTCACCGGTACGATCACCTTGCCGGTATTCGTGCCAACGGAGGTTGTGCTCTCCTATTCCGCCAAAGTATCTTTTCCTCTGTTATCAACATCAACAGCCCACATCAATGCATAGCCGCTCGAGTCACTCTACCTTCCATCCAGTTCTCAATAGTCTCTGTATATATACCCCCAGACACCTTTCACAGTGCATGACATTGAAGACATTTTCTCGCAGGTACCTGCTCCATATCTGGTAGTGGGGGATTTTAATGCATCCCACCACTCATGGGGCTCAAATTCCGATGATGACAGAGGAAATAAAATAGCAGAGGTATGTACCCGTCTAAATCTTGTTACCCTGAATTCAGGGGAAGCAACACATCTCTCCTTAGCTTATGGTACATACTCCATGATAGATATCTCCATTTGTAGCCCAGTTTTGTCCACGCATTTCGAGTGGTCTGTGATTCACGACCTACATGGTAGTGACCACTATCCCATTCGAATGCGTATGTCCGCTTTACGTCCGGCGGAATCTCGATCTCCAAACTGGGTTCTTAAAAAGGCGGACTGGGTCGGATTTTCGGAGTCCATATCATTCGATGATAACGGACATGAAAATGTGGACTCCGTAGTAGACCATTTCTCAAATGTGGTTATAAAGTCAGCGGAACTATCTATCCCCCGGTCGTCCTGCAGGCCAAAACGCTTCTCTGTCCCCTGGTGGACGGATGCCTGCAGAGATGCAATACGTGACCGCAAACGTGCTTTACGCCAATTTGAGCGCCATCCGACCCAAGAATATTTTGTCCAGTTTAAACGTCTTCGAGCCAAAGCTCGTCGCATTGTGTGCGATGCTAAGAAGACGTCCTGGACAAATTACGTCAGTTCATTGAAACACAACGTCCCAGCTAACACCATATGGGACAAAGTCCGTCGAATAATGGGGAAACGTAGTTCTGTAATTCCGGGCCTTCTAAACAATGGAGTAACGACCACCAGTCCAATAGACATTGCTGAAATATTTGCTACCACATTTTCACAAATAAGCAGCTCAAATAATTACGACCCGGAATTTCTGAAAATCAAAGATACTGCAGAAAAACGAAACCTAAATTTTCAATCTGACAACACTGAAGACTACAATGCACCGTTCACATCCGAGGAGCTGGAGGCGGCACTAGACACATCCCCTGACACCTCCCCTGGCCCTGATAACATCCATAACCGCATGCTTCGTCATCTTCCACCAGCTGGAAAATCCTTTCTTCTGTCTATGTACAATAGAATCTGGACTGAGGGTGTATTTCCATCTGCTTGGCGTTCTGCCATTGTAATTCCAGTCCAGAAACCGGGAAAGGACCCTTCTTTACCTGGCAATTACAGGCCAATCTGTCTCACCAGCTGTGTGTGCAAGGTTATGGAAAAGATGATAAGCAAACGCCTAATGTGGGTACTCGAATCGGGAAACCGATTATCTAACATCCAATGTGGTTTTCGCAAGCGCAGATCCGCCGCAGACCATCTTGTTCGGCTGGAGACCGCCATTAGAGATGCTTTCCTCAAGAAGGAACATCTTGTGGCGGTCTTTTTTGATCTAGAAAAGGCTTACGATACCACGTGGCGTTTTGGAATTCTGCAAACCCTGTATGACTGGGGACTTCGTGGCAGTCTGCCAACGTTTATTGAGAAGTTCATGGCAGAGCGGTATTTCCGAGTTCGAGTAGGCACCACACTTTCTAACGAACATCTCCAAGAAAATGGCGTTCCGCAGGGTTCTGTATTAAGTGTTCTTCTTTTCTGCATTGCGATCAATGGCATTGCCCACTGTGTAGGTAACCGAGTATCTTCTCTCTTGTACGTTGATGACTTCAGTCTATATTACAGTTCCCGATACCTCCCATCTATCGGTCGACAGTTGCAACTGGTCATCAATGTGCTATCGGAGTGGTCTCTTCGCAATGGCTTTAAATTCTCCACTCAAAAGACGCAGTGTGTCCACTTCTACAACCAACGCGGACTCCATCCACATCCTGACCTGCGTCTTAATGGAGTGGAATTGCAATATACAGACACTGCGAGGTTTTTGGGCCTTATCTTTGATTATAAATTAACGTGGGAGGCGCATATCCGTGATTTGAGAAGGCGTTGTGAAAAATCTTTAAACATTTTACGCCTTTTGTCAGGGGTTCGCTGGGGTGCAGACCGCATAGTGCTTTTACGTCTATATCGTTCTCTTATCCGTTCAAAGCTAGATTATGGCTGTTTTATCTATGGCTCAGCAAATAAATCTAAGCTACGTTTCTTAGACACTATCCATCATCATGGGATACGACTCGCTACAGGTGCCTTCCGAACGAGTCGGATAGCGAGCCTGTATTGTGAAGCGGGGGAACCATCACTGTATCGGCGACGTAATGTCCTGTTGTGCTCATATGCGGTTAAACTCCGCTCGCAGCCTGAGCACAATTCTTTCGACTCTTTCCATCATTCGTCTCTTTACGGCCGATACAGTGAAAATCCACGGAGACCTCGTCCAGAAGGTGTGCGATTCCGTGAACTGCTCTCTGAGCTCGACGTCCATCTACCATCCGTTCGCACACTAGAATACACCACCACTCCACCGTGGATTATGCGACGCCCCATGTTTGATGTAAGCCTGAGCCAAAGTTTTAAGAATTTTACACCAGCTTTTGTTTATAGACTTCGTTTTAGTGAACTTTTATCGCGATATCCAAATTATTCTTTAGTTTATACTGACGGATCCCGAGTAAATGATTGTGTTGGTTGCTCCTTCGTTGCAAATGGACAGATATTTAAATATAAACTGAGCGAATATACCAGTGTTTTTACTGCAGAATTATATGCTTTTTACAGAGTTTTATTGTTTTTAATTCCAGAACCTCGGGGCAGGTACCTAATCTGCTCCGACTCTTTAAGTGCCATTCAGTCTTTGCAGTGTCTCTATTCAGAGGATCCCCTTGTGTTAAGAACTCAGCAGCTGTTCCACACACTCTTAAGCTCTGATTGCGAGATTGGAGTAGTGTGGATTCCTGGCCATGTCGGAATTCGTGGGAATGAGGCCGCAGATGCTGCAGCCAAAGATGGTGCCACGAATGGCACTCTGGTATATTGGCGCGAGAGGTGGCAAGACTTACAAAATTATTTGAAATGTAGAATATGGTGGCAATGGGAAGGAGAATGGTCTGCACAAGAGGAAAACAAATTACGTAGAATAAAGAATACTGTTCGAGTTTGGGATTCGTCCACAAGAGCGTCACGACACGAAGAAGTTTTACTCACCCGGTTGAGGATTGGCCACTGTTATCTGACACATGGCCATCTGTTACGTGGCGAGCTTCAGCCGGAGTGTGATCTATGCCATGTTCCACTTACAGTGGAACATTTTTTATTACATTGTAGAAAATATGACCGTGTCCGTCGGCAATATGGAATTCGGCCGACTCTTCGTGACGCTCTTGGAAATGATTTTAATTGTACAAATGCAGTCCTGAGATTTTTATCGAGTACTGGACTTGACAGGGTGATTTAGTTTTTGACCCGTTTTAATTATCCTCCGGACCCTTTACATCCGGAGGTTACACTTGTTATTTAGTATATAAGTTTTTTAACAAACTTGACATTCGGACCTTTTACATCCGAGTATTTTAGAAATACGCCAGATAATTTATTTATGGTAGCATTTGTATTGTTATTTTATATCTTTTTAAATATTAGTTAAGGTCAGATTTTTATAATGTTTTATGCATCACCCTGTTGAAACTGCATTTGTGTACCTCGTTTTAATCGTGACAACGTTTTTTAGTTCTTTAAGCATTCTCATTGTTGTATAGTTTCTGTTGTGTAAAGAATTTTAGACAAGGGCGCAAATAGCCATAGATGCTGACGCGCCCTTTTTAAACCCCACTAACTAACTAACTGAGTCGATCAGTGATGGAGCGTGCAAAGGAGTGTTGCAATGCAAATGGTCGTTTTTTAACACAATCTCTAAAGCATCCACTGTGAGAAATGTAAATGCACACCACAAGAATTTTCTGTTTTTTCCTGAGTAACTATGTTACACCATAACAAAAGTTGACAACAAACACACCTTCAAAATATACAGAAAACCAACCACCACCACACACATACACAACACATCCAATCACCACGTACAACACAAACATGCTGCATTCAGGACAATGGTACACAGATTACTCAACATACCCATGAGCCAACAACACTACAATGAAGAAGTGAACACAATTAAATATATAGCACAAGAAAATGGTTACAATCCAAACATAATAGACAACATCATAAAGAAGACAAAACAAAAACTTAACAAACACAAAAACACACAAAACACAACACAAACACAAGAACACAAGAAATACATCACACTAACATACGAAAACAAAAGCACACATAAGATGACATCCTCATTCAGAAAACAGAAATACAACATAGCATACAGAACAGAAAACACACTACAAAGACATCTCAACACACAAAAAGCACAAACAAATAAATACAACTACACAGGCGTATACAAATTCACATGCAATAGTTGCGACAAGTTCTACATTGGACAGACAGGCAGATCATTCCAAACACGCTACAAAGAACACATTAAAGCAATAACCAGAGGACACAATACTACATCTACATATGTAGAACACATAGCTAATGCTAACCATACATACAATAACATAAATACAGACATGGAAATCCTACACATACAACCCAAAAACCAAAAACTCAACACACTAGAACAATATGAAATATACAGACACACTAAAACACACCGTAATCAAATTCTCAACACAAAGATCAATTTCAGAACACACACACTATTTGACTCCACTTTTCATCACACAAACGCACTCCCACAACAGGCAGCGATGTCGAGATGACGCCGAGATCTAGACGGCTCTGATGATGGTGTCATGTAAACACCGAAACAGCTGTAAGCCACACGTGCTTATATAATTAACACGAGTAAGTTTGCCATTTAATCAATCATTTATATTTAAGTGTTAAAAGTAGTGTACGCAAGATTCAAGGTGGATTAATTTTTTATTTATGTACATTACTTTAATGTCATCTCCATAACATGTGCAACATTGCCACAGTAAAATACAGTATTACTACCATATCACCATTGCATCTTGATCTTCATATCTTGAAAATTCTTTAAGCAAAAAAAAAAAAAAATCATTACATGCATCAGATATCCCTTTCGATATAATTTAATTTCTAATTGTCGTGTTGTTTATACAAGCAACAGTTAAAATGTTATATAAGGTGAAAAAAGTTAACTATCGTAGACAGTCATTTGGGGTTCATCCCCTTCAGACGTTCCATCCATTTCTTCTGGTATCCAATTGTTGACAAGACCCACCCTAGGTTGTGACGCCAAGAGTAGACTTACATGTAAAAGGGTGAATAATATTGCTTCGTTTGATTCGAACTTGTGGTATTTATGCCTGAAGCAGACGAAGGACGTTTTCAGAAAATGCTGTGAAATGTGTGGTTAGTGATGTTAGTTAATATATTACGAAAAATCCATCTTCACTTCTTTCCTGTGGACAGTTATGCCGCCTTGTTTTTTCAACGGAATGATGGCCGTTATCCGTATGCTGCCTTAATGGTACTTAACACTGCATGTTCACTTTCATTCTCTTTACCATCGTTCGAAGTGAGTTTGCGATTGCTTCGCTCGTGTTCAATTCACCAATGGAGTGTACGAATCAGTTAAATTTTAGCCAATCTTAGTCATACATCACTGTAATAATATCGATTTCATATCGTCATTTTTGTCTTGTCGCTTGTGATGGAGAGTTGTTACCACAAATCAACTTATTAGGGACACTATAACCCTAGATCAGTCATGTCAATTGATGCCCATAGGAGCAAGCGCGCGCTTTAGAGCTCAGGAGAGTCTGAGCGCTTTTCAGCGGAAAGGAAAGAGACAGACGAAAGAGATAGTATATGCCGCTTGATCGAGCTATATTCACGGATGGCCAGCACTGATTCAATAGATAAAGGCAAGAGAACTTATTAAAACTGTATCCATGTTAATTTTTAGATTTGTCTGAGAAGTATGAGTGCATTATAAGAATGTAAGTTTTAATTGTAACGTTCATTTTTACAAGTTTGAATTTTTGTTAAAAAGAAATATATTCTCAACTTCCTTTATAGAAAAGTGAAATTTTCAGATATATGCCTATTTATGTAGTAGCCTTACAGAATGTTTTCGTAAATCTAATATACCATAAATATGTATTACTGAAGATAGTGTATTGAAAATTTTGAAAATATTCGCATTGAGATTATTTGTAAGAAAATTACAGATTTATTTCACATATTTAATAACTCAGTGTAGTTTTGCAGGGTTTAATTGTACAGAGTAACAATCTGAAGAGAACACACAATAAAAAAAAATTAAACGACAAAACCCCCTACACATTGGAAATGTACTTATTCACCATTCTTGCTGCTTTACTCTTACAAGTCACATACTCTCACTCAAGATTCCTGCAACTTACTGTTAAAACTCGAAATCAGGGTTGTGAAAAAAGACATTTTACAAAAAGAACAAGTTTAATTCGAAAACTAACTACGAACTAGTTACATTCATACTTCGAACACAAAAATACTGTGGAATGATATCGCTGTTTTAAATAACATGAATGAATGATGCAATGTACGTACAATTGAGTCTATTTCGCATTCACTATTCGCAAATCTACACGATAAATTATTACAATTTGGAACGAGAGCAAAGCTGAAAATAGCTTCAGACAATCAGACTTAACTCGGGATCACAAAGTCCAATCTAAACACACATCAGCTTAGTCCACTTCTTCCATGAATTAACAAAGCACCTACTGTTACATCATAAGCAAAAGATACGTGCTCATGTGTTGTAAAAATGTCAGCTCTATAACTTCACCACATTTCGAGAAAATAATTTAATATTCTGATGATAGGAAGTTGCTCACCAATATCACCTTAAAAGTATAATACGTTGAGAGTTTTGTTATGGAATATTAATTACACTTAAAACATATACAGCAACCAGGTAACTTTGTTTTGTACTGTAATATTGTTTTGATTAGTTTATTGATTACTTTTATGAGGCTAAAGGTACCATCAATAACAATTCCAACTTATTATGTCATACTCAATCCTTTTTTTTTTCTTTTCTTTTTTTTTTTTTTGAGATATCACTTTCTTTATGCATGACGTGTTTGATCCATTTAGTACAGTATAGTTGTACTACTATGGAATTTATGTGACTATTCCTTCTTAACTCTTTATGTTATTAACATTTAGAACACAACTGCAATATTAAGAAATTGGTGTTAGTACTTTTGTTTTACAGACAATATAGATAATATCAAACAGAAAGAAGCCATATAAAAATAACGATATAAAATTTCACGTTCCATTTGAAGTTTGTACACCACTGTTTTCTTAATTCAATAGGCTGCTTATTCTTATACACAGCCCTTCCTCTTTTCATACTTAGCACTTGCTGCCCGCGCTCGACGTCAAGGTCAGAAAAATGCGCTTGCTTTGACATCACTGCCCTAGATCATATATGTAACAGGTTTCTCATTCGTATGTTAAAATCGGCAGCACTTTGAAGAGAACAACCGCCAGGATCGTCACCCTTCCGCCGTAAACGAACACGAGATGTTAGTACAGTCGCTAATGCAATTCAAATGGGAGTTATGACGTGACTCCTTATGTAACAACTAGATGGCAGCGTAGTAAACGTGACAAAAGTTGTTACCGTCAAAGCCTACAAGGCCGAGCAATCTAGGTATATATGGTCTGGGCTATAACCTAAGTACCAATAAACTCAGAAATAATCAACATAGAATTCCTAAACAGCAAATACGTCCGATAAATTTACTTTTCTGTGATGTTGTTTCCATAATTGTACATTTAATTCCATTTTTGTCTTTTTAAAAATTCTATAGTGTTTATAACAAAAATGAATACTTTCTTCATTCCATTGTTTCTATATGCATGTGTACAATAGTTGGTCAATATTAGAAGATTTTAGCCATATTTGTAAATATATTTTCGTTATTTTTTTACGAATGCGAATAAAATATGATACGATGTAAGTAAACAGTAGTCATATGTATGCGTTATCTTTATATTATTATTGTTATTATTATTATTATTATTATTATTATTACAGTCGTGAAAAAGCCTTACTAAGTATCATGAGAGTTTTTCACTTCAACTCTTGTGTTATTACCTATCACATAGGATCATAGGACAAGACGAGAATTACAGCAGTAGACCTAAAAAGTAATTTAATTTTTAATAGAATTTGAAAAGAAACTCAAACTTAAAGAAACTTAAGAAACTCAATTTTTGGAAAATTAAAACTTATTTCTTTCTTCCATGCATACGTCAGATCTAGCCATTGATCGTCAGCACTATCAAAACAAAACTTAGATTACAAAACTAAAAGCTTACAAGATGAATGATTTAATCACGTTTTTCGATATCAAGAATGTTGAAAACGTGGATTTCTATAAGAATCTTGATTGCATCATCATTTCATATAACGGAGACGATAAAAAGCAGCAAAAACTATACTTATGAATATTTTATGAGCAAATATTCAAAAGAGACTTTGTCCTTCAAATCGAATTTTAGGGTATGAACATTTTATTACCTTCCCAATGTTAAAATTGTGTACTGACTACTTAATTATGAATACCAATCTGTTCAGAATGTAGTAAAACTAAGTATTCAAATCAAATTAAATTGTCATTGTAGAAATTAGACATAAAAGTTTGGACAGAGTTACTTTTGATTTGAACAGATTGGATATTGTTGGTATTGTTTGTCATAATGTTGGACATACTCGTACCATTTGATTGGAAATGCACGTCAAAGATTGTTACAGTCATTTCATGAAGTGTCTTTGAAACCAACTTGACCTAATTAAACTATATTGACCAAATATTCCTTCATAGGCCTTTTATAAACGTGAAAACGACAATCGTCTTCTAAACATCACACATTGAATTTTCCTCTTCATCTGGGACTTTAAAAACAAGATCGATGAATAGTTTTTATACCACTGCAGATCTGTCTCGTTGTGCCAATTCTAACCAAAGAGTTTGACTAGAATTTTCCTCACAACTTCTGTTTTCTCTCACTTCTATGTTAACACATGCACCACACTGTACTTACTTATTTTATTAGCTTCTCTTCCATTCAAACCTCACCTTTCTTTGTGGTCTCTTGATTAGCATTCCTTACACTCACAGTACAATCTGATTCCATGGCAATTGAAGACTCTCCGGAATAAGGATGTAACCGACAAAACTCTATAATCCATTTTTCAGGGGGAAAGAAAACAATTTCAGACCTATATTTACTAGCAGAACTATTTGACTAATCAAGGAGACAAGTTTATTTAGGTATTGAATAGAATAATTTTTGTTATAAATTAATGTTTCAAAATTACTTTTCCCACCAGTCTCACATTTCAATAATTTGACGGTAAATCCTTTTTTCAGGAAGATCTTCAATTACGTTTTATTATAATTTATTTAACCTGTGATAGAAGTTCTGGCTGATATGTACATATAGTATCAGGCAGTATATCTCACTTGACGATATATATTGTGTTGGAGAAGAACAATATTGTTTGTGCACATCTGAAGTGTGATTAATGTAATATGTTACTAGTCAGCGATGTATGCAAAGGAGGGGGAAAGAAACTGGCCAACCTACTCTCTATCCTCTGGCTTAGTTGCCTCATGAGTGATGCCTTATTGGTGTAACTTATGTGGTTTAAACCTGTATTTGAACGATTGAGTAAACAACAGTTTATTTGAATATTACATACAAACCACCTCAACGTAATGTATGAGTCAGCTCTAATGGAGCTAATGCAATGCATGGAACGTTGGTTTCCATGGCAACCCGGCTGTGATTCGCTGGAAGTGACAGAGTCGTGTTTGAGTGTATTCAGTTTGTGGACATAGTTGATTTTGAAAGTAACCTCAATTTTTACATTGCGTTATACATGGGACATATATTTTTTATCGGTATGAGTGTACAGAAATGTGCAGATGATCCTTCTAATGGGAAAACAAAGTTATAAGCCTATTCAAATGCTTTGTTTTGTGGACAAAGTCTTTTTTGAAAGTTTGCTCGCCATTTATGTAAAGAGAGATCGAAATAGGTTATCAAACCTAAAACCTTGATGGTAAGATGTTAATGATTGCGATAATGTTGATAGTAAATAATTGAATCTGCGTTTATAAACGCAATGAAATCGTTGACGCCACACTGAATGTGTACGGGGAATATAAAATACGAAACTAAAACTTGACTTCATATTCTGTGTCTGTGTTGCTTCTTTTCTCTATTGGCGTGATGAGCTACACAGCCTTCCTGCTTAATATCAGATTTCCCAACCTTTTATGACACCAAAGGCAACGTTAAAAACTACCCTGCACGTGTGACAGTGGCATTGGTCTTATCAGGGAGAGATCCTTGCAAATAGATACAGGACAGGGGAGGAGTGACCAGGCGAGTCGTTGAGTGAAAGTAAGGGGAGCGACTGCTGACATCTTGGAGAATATTTATAGAGCTCGTAACCGGGGCGATGACATTCTCACAACCTTTGTGCCCGTCTGCACTCCAACATACATTAGACTTGTCTCAAGGGAGTGAGTCACAATTGTTCCAGCCATTAATGCTACTAAAATATACTTCTGGTAATTTTTGTAGTCCTATATTGACTCTGGTAGTAGGATATACAGCTACAAACCCAGTGGAGCCGAGTTCGATTGCTGGCAGGGAAATATGTATGTAGTTGAGAATAAGGTTCTTAGGAAAATATTTGGGGCTAAGAGGGATGAAGTTACAGGAGAATGGAGAAAGTTACACAACGCAGAGTTGCACGCATTATATTCTTTACCTGACATATTTAGGAACATTAAATCCAGACGTTTGAGATAGGCAGGGCATGTAGCACGCATGGGCGGATCCAGAAATGCATATAGAGTGTTAGTTGGGAGACCGAAGGGAAAAAGACCTTTGGGGAGGCCGAGACGTTGATGGGAAGATAATATTAAAATGGATTTGAGGGAAGTGGGATATGATGGTAGAGACTGGATTAATGTTGCTCAGGATAGGGACCGATGGCGGGCTCATGTGAGGGCGGCAATGAACCTCCGGGTTCCTTAAAAGCCAGTAAGTAAGTAAGTAAGTAAGTAAGTAAGTCCTAATATATTTAATATGAACTGGTATATGTGTCCCTTATCTTATGTTTGACATACTGGCGGTATGACCATAACTTCCTGATAGTTTTGAATGTTAAGTTGTAAATTTTCACAAGACTTAGGATCAATTGTCCCAAACGTCCAGTCCTTGAAGTTTGTTGGGGAAGAAGGCTGTGTATTAGATTGAAATTACCACATAAACAAACATTAGGCACTTTGTTAAATTATTTAGTTTGCGCTTTTCATCTAAGTACACTTACTACATTGTGAAACATGTCTGCTTTTCATGTTTTACTGAGAAAAATCGAATTTTAAGAGTTTTGATGTCTTATTATAGGCCTAATAGTACATTATGCAACGTGCCTATAATGGTAGTAATTAAGACGCGAGTATGTTTATGAAACGAGCACAAGCGAGTTTCATAATTTTCATACGAGCGTCTTAATTACCATTATAGGCAAGTTTCATACGACTTTTTATGCTCGACCTTATTTCTAACTTGAAATTATTCATACGTATTCATGTTATTCTTAGCTGACTGGGGAGCGGAACTGACCCAGTGGAATATCTCGTAAATTGTGAGATGTGCGCAGACGCGAAAGTATTTTTTCCGAGAAACTAATGTCATTGACCTTGATATAATCTAGGCCTATAGAGTAAAATAAACATTAATCTTGATATAACCTTGAAATTGATTTAGACATTGAAAAACGAGATGACAAATTGAATTTATTTGAATATTATTTACAATTAACGCTAATTATTATAGTAATAGAACATAACCTTCTGCGACAGTATTGGATTTCCAGCCTCCGTGACGTTTCGCTAGTTGTCTTTCGATTGCATATCCGAGAATAATCGATACTTGCGCTTTCATATTGCTACAATGGTGTTTTCTGATTGATGGAACACCTGGACTTTAATGAATAGGTGTACTTTAATGAGGGCCATTAAAAAGGGCTGCTACCAGGTGTATAATTACTACATTTCGGCATGGTCGAGCATAAACATAATTACACTTATAAATTTTAGGCTTTCCAGTATACAGATTGTTTCAGAATAACTATTCCTAATTTTCAAATGTCATAAAGGACATAATTAAACATTTTTTTTTTAGTAAAACAATGTCTGGAAATGCTTCCGATCCAGGTCAAAATTCTTAATTGACCTTATCATCGTTCATGGCTATATTTGTGTTATAGCTATTTCCATTACCATGGAAACAATTAAGTTGAATTGTTTTCGTTGTATGTCACAAAATAACTTTTGTCGGATTTGTGTATAAATTTAGAATAATTAAAAATATTTAGGTTTACAAAATACGTTGAATTAGTAGACATGCATATGACATACGGAGCAGCAATGCTAATCAGGCACGGCAAATCATGCGGAGCAACATCCTCAGCGCCATATTCCTTGTTACACAACATTTTCAAGGCCATATCAATGTCTTCGACATAATGGCCAATTACTTTTCACGTTAAGATTTCTTTCATATCGTGATATCTCGATACGGATGCATTTCCTTGTTCCCTATCACAACTAAAAATTAAGAATTATTATTTTGAAACACCTGTATATTACTTAAAATTAAAGCGAAGTGAAAATCATCATCATCATCATCATCATCATCATCATCATCATCATCATCATCATCATCAATGGCACGACGGCCCTTCATGGGCCCTGGCCTTCTTCAGAAGTTTTCGCCATTTCTCCCTATCCAATGCCAAACTTCTCCAATTTATAACACCCAAAGTCTTGATATCATCCATCACACAGTCTTCCTATCTCAATCTCGGTCTCCCAACCTTCCTTCTTTCCATCGGAATAAATTTAAAAACTCTCTTTGCAACCCTATCATCTTGCATTCTCACAACATGCCCGGCCCAATCCCATCTTCTAATTTTTATAAATTTAGCAATGTCCAGCTCATTATATAATATGTACAGTTCGAAATTATATCTTCTTCTCCATGTTCCGTTTTCTCTAACTGGTCCAAAGATTTGCATAAGAATCCTTCTTTCAAATGTACATAATAATGTCGCATCTGACTTTGACAATGGGAAGTGAAAATACAAAATGAAAATAAATGGAAAATATATAAATATAGATATCATAACCAAGAGATGTAAAATTATCGTCTAATAATAAGTATAATTCATCGCATTGAAACTTTTTTAGAGCTTAAAATTCCATTAATGAGGTACCTGAATGTTTATTTGTTTATTGATTACTGCTCCGAGTATTTATCCAAAATGTTTTCTGTATGATGTATTCGTTAAAGACTTTATGCAAAGAAAATACAAGTAACAAATTTCATTGCTAGAAGTAATAGTTACTTCTCTACCATTAATCTCAATCGCATTGCAATAGTAACAGCTTTCCACTTCAGACTCTTGCTTTGTAGTCTACGTCACTTGTGCAAGTAGAAGCGTCACTGCACGTAACACTGCTATCTGTAACCTCATCTGCATAGTGCATTGTGTCTAGACACACTGTGCCACAAACGCACTTAGAGCAGCAAAAATATAATACTGAATTGTTCGAGTAGGTGACAATACCTGATTGTGTACCTGTGCTCTATATTAACGAAAGTGTCCGCAAGTCGTTGAAAACCGGTGTTACACACTGCGTGTCTGTGCTACAGTCCTCCTTGAATACATCAGTTTCGTTGATTACTATATTTCGAACACCAAACTTCAAATATTTTCTGAATAATAAAGTTGAATAAATAACTTACAGAACAAAAAATACAGTGATCACAGGATATCTTCGAGCTGACGACCGTTACGATAGCCGTTTCCATTCTTAGAAGCGGATTTGCGAGAGGAAGGGACAGGTGTGACGATATTATCAGTGTGAAAACAAATCTTTCACACTGCTGAAATTAAAAACATCCTCTTACTGTCACTGTCAGACTCAATTGCTTCACTGTAGAGATGGCCGATATTTCACAAACCGATATTTTGTCACAGGTATTTTTTTGTTACAGATGAACCTGTGACTGATGATGCGAAATATCTGTGACAAAATATCGCTACCGAAATCTGCTCCGTATTCAGTAGTCTGTGACTAAAATATCACTAGTGATCGATTCAGTACTCTTATCTCTTAGGAACAGGGAGTCTGTGACGTTCTCACAACTTTCTCCTCTACGTCGTGGGTTTGCGCATGCGCATGATACAGTAACAACAATCGGGCGGCGACATTTGATTATTTTTTCGTGATATTTTCTTCAATATTATTTTTTGCAAAGTGATGAATTGTTGCAAAGTTATTAGCGGCATTATAATAATAATATAATTATCAGTCTGAAATTTTTGTTTTCATAGTCTTTAGCCTATATATGTTTTATGAATATTTTATGCATTCTCCGATATCTTTACATTTTCATATAACTGTGAATTTATATTAACTTATATGTATTTTCCACTCAATTTTTACGCATTAGCAATATTTTTTCAGTTATACTTTTAATTACAAGTAGAATAGTTAAAGCAGCCTACAACATTATCTTAATAATGTCACTGAACGTTATGCTCTTCCGAACTTTCGAAGCATTTCTCAGAAGCCTATAGTATTAAAACCGAACGAGACAAAACAGGCTAATATGGTGGGCTTCTTTGACTAAACTAACCTTGAGGTAGTTTTCTTCGTATTCCCCTTATACACTTTGCATATACGAATCTGTGACAGGTCAGGTTTGGTTAGTTTAAGCTTTTATTATGCCTAGACATATATGATCAACAACTAAACTAGCGTTGAGGTAGTTCTCTTCGTACTCCGCGCATACACCTTACATATACGAATCTGTGACAGATTAGGTTTGGTTAGTTTAGGCTTTGCTATGCCTTGCATATACGATCACCTGCATCTCCACAAAAAATCAAATTCAACGATTTTCATTTCCGATATCACCGAAACTACCTCAGCGCTAGTTTAACCCGATCAACTGCATCTCCACAAAAAATTCCTTATAAATGCAACGATTTTCACGTCCGAAATTGCCAAAACTACTTCAGCGCTAGTTTCACCATCTTATTATAAATGATGTGATTACTTCCGAAATCACCGAAACTACCTCAGCGCTAGTTTAATCCGAACAACTGCATCTCCACAAAAATTCCTTAGAAATGCAACGATTTTCACGTCCGAAATCGCAAAAACTACTTCAGCGCTAGTTTTGCCGTCTTATTATAACTGATGTAGTGATTACACGATTTAAATAATACCATTGATTACCAGTACCACCTTATCTTTTGTAAAATCCTATCTGAACAACTGTTTTGTTTCGTAATTATTTTCCAATGTTTTTCCGAATACTTATGTTTCTTTAATTTTTATTCTATGACTGAATATTATAATGTTAATGCACGACTTAAAATAATTATCCATTATATTATATACAATGCATGGGGCTCTACCTCCATGTCCCCCAAGTGCCTTCATGGCATGTTACGGGGATACCTTTACCTTTTTTTTTATATTATATACAATAAAAATGATCAATTTTTAAAACGATTAGGATAATCACATAACCTCAATTTCTCCATAGCCAACTACATTTAAAAATGATCAATTGATTCAATATTTATAATATAACCTCTTGGTACAAGAGGTTAACTTTTGACATTTATTTATTTATTAATGGTACACGTACATAATTTATTTGTTGGATTTTCCCATATAAATCACTGATGTGTGGCGCGTATAGAGAAATCGCATTCACATTTCATTGCTCTTCAATATTTCCTGCTAGTTTTTATCGGTGTGACAAAATATCGGTGTAATTCATGCATATTGTGCTTACTTATCGATATAAAATATCGGTGTGACAAAATCACAGATAAAAGTCACAGATATTTAATTGTCACAGTCACAGTTGTCACAGATACTTGAAAATATCGTTTAAGCTCATCTCTACTTCACTGGGATAAAGAAGCAACATAGCGATGAGTAGTCGATGTTTTCAGTTTTAACATACATGCATAACAATCCGCAATAGAGCATCATTTGTTTGTCTTTATCTTGCTCTCCTTTATCTGTGACATGGACTAGGCTCGGAGATATTTTGCGTCCACTGTAAACACGATTTCCGGTAATTCTAAGACAAAGCTAAGATTTCTTACGAGTGTTATGACCTTTTTGGAGTAAGAATTCCAAAATAACATAATTATATTTTGTAATATTTTTAAATTTAATTTTTCGGCATTAGTACTTTCTCTTTCCACTTCGTATAACGATAAAGTAAACAGTCACGAATCTTCTATCAATTTTTCGTAAAAATGTTGGAGTTCTTAAGTTCTGCTGTATTTGTTATAAATTTATTGCAACTGTATTACGTATAGTATCCCTGCTGCTATTAGTAGGTCGAAATGCGATGTTTTTGCGAGTACTGTAGCCAAAGGCCGTGCGTCTAGGTGACCGCGCCCAAGTGAGCAGAAGCTGGCTGCCGACCTGTCACTTGCTAAAGAGGCGAACACAATGACTTCCACCAGCGATGAAGAGTGGCGATAACTGCAGAACATTGATACTAAGCATTTACAGTGGATGTTCAAAGATAATAATTATGAAGCTAGCATGTCGGAACAATATCCCCTTTATGTCTCGAAAACTTGCAAGAAGACAACGAAGCGACTACGACGACAATGATGATGATGTACGATTTTTGGAGACGTTCATTTATTTCTATTTATCATAACATAATGGCAGATGCAGTGGCTGTAGGACTGATCCATGTTGATCTTGGAACTACCTAAGGGGAATACATCTTTCACTGTTTTCGCTAGACTTTTCATAGTGTGATAGTGCGAAATATTACAACCAGGGACGTGACGTGGGTGACTCGTAAGTGTTCCCGCTTACAAGCAAACGTTCTGATGCGGGCAGATAAAAAAGTTAAATTTTTTTATTCCACCATGTTAATAATGTCAAAAGAAATGCTGTTACAAATTTTGGCCACTCGACCGCAGTTATGAGGGGCGTAAAAATAAGTTCGCCAGGGGCCGTTAACAGAAAAGAAAACACAATTTCATTGGACAAACTTATTGGAACAGGCACAGCAATTGATGAGCTATTTTTCAACATATTTTACATCGGAATTGAGACATTTCTCATATAATGGGATCGACAGAGAGAGGTGCAGACGCAGTGAAACGCTGGTTCCGGTCTGAGGCGGCTGACTTTACGACACAAAAATTGATTCCATGGTATGACAAATGTCTCAATTCCAGTGGGGGATATGTTGATAAATAGCGCAACAATTGCTATATCCGTTTCAATAAATATTTCCATGCAATTGTGCTTTTTTTTCCTATAAACAGCCCCAGGGAAAATCACTTTCTGGAAGGCCTCGTAATTGCGGTCGAGTGACCAAAATTTGTATAAGCACTTCTTTTGACATTATTAACATGGTGGAAGAAAAAAATTTAACTTTTTTATCAGCCCCTATCAGAACGTTTGCTTGTTAGCCTACCGCTCTGGTCTTCCGATCAGACGGTCCGGGTTCGATCTACCGCCAGATCTTGATGGAATTTGTGCTAAACAAAGCACATGTTGCAGAGGGTTTTTCATGGAGTACTATCGTTTCTCTCTATCATTTTAACGATACTTGCCACTTCCTCATTATTTTCATCTGTAGTCTACAGTAGTTAATAATAGACTGGACTGAAGGTTTGAGAGTAGCAGGAAGAGCTTGGGGCTTCGGGCGCTGGGACTTAACCAGGTACTCATCAGAAGATGGGACCTGGCTTTTTTAGGACTGAGGCAGAATGGTCCATTTACGAGTATCGGATTCACTAATACCATCCAGGCCACCTGTCCGGACTTGGACAGTCATCGCATTTACAGTATATGGTGCACAATAAGCCAAAGCAAGCATAATTGCAAGGATTTGTTCTGGGTCCGGCCCTCGCCAAGAAAAGTCAAAAGCCTAAGGCCAAGCCAAGCCAAGCCAAGCCAAGCCAAGCCAAGCCAAGCCAAGCCAAATGCCAATCCAAAAGCCATGCCAAATGCCAATCCAAAAGCCAAGCCAAGCCAAGCCAATGTGTTCCCGCACCCAAACCCATACCGCATACTGAGAAGGGTTTCCAAATCATTTTTATGAACTAAATCTAGTGTATGAACTCATAATAATAATAATAATAATAATAATAATAATAATGATAATGATAATGATAATAATAATAATGATTATAATAATAATGATAACGATGATAAAACAATACTTGAAAATGTATAAAAAGTATTTAAAGGCTCGCCAAAATTTGCATTGCGCCCATTTGTACTTGAGTTCAATCCGTCGATTTTGCTGTAAGAACACGTCAATAACAGAGTCTTCGAACGTCTGTTTATTTTTTAAATTTCTTAAGCAATTTTTCCCCTCTGATATTAAGGGAAGGGAAGATAGCCTTTTCGCATTTGTATGTCCTGAAAACTGGAAACGACTGTTCTGCTGAAGCACTACTGGCAGAAATTGTCAAATTTATAGCACAAAATTATTTACTTTAAGAAATGTTTGAGGAAATCTTAGTATATGTAAGTCTTCGTAAAATGTTTATATTTTTATGGTTTAATATACATAAAAGAGTTCATTTTAAACACATGATGTTGAAGTAAGTTATTGTTCAAAAAATTCAAAGGACTATTGAATGTATTTTATGGAATTTCTTTCATACTGAGCATGTTTTCACAGGCAAGTAATGAAAGAAATTAAAGCTTGTTTAATATTCGAAGATCTCTTTATCATATCGATTATCTCATAAAATAATGAACATAACATTTTCTATTTTTTCACTCTTGGTCTCTCCAAAGAACCTGGTGTTTGTTGTTCATCAAATTCGAGTATGGGTCAAATCGTGTTATTGTACGGGTAGTTTTCATGCAAGGTACTCATATTTCGTTTGATGTAATTAAACTTTTGTTGCTACAAATCAATATGAAATATTTTTCCCTGCAAATATTGAACGAAAGGAATATAATTTTTAAAACAAAGATGAAAATATCAAAATGAAGCCTGGCTTCAAATCTTAAAACAAGTCTGGTAATAGTCCACTGTACAAATTCTTGTTATATCATCTCATATGCCCTCATCTTCAATCATTGACTTAAAGAGCACAATAAGTTCAGTTTTCTGGTAAAGAAAAACAACATTAATCGTCCTATTTTCATAGTTCCATCTCCTGGCAGACACTGCTGGAAGGTGCTTTTCACCTCATCATCTAGAGCTTTTGTTCTTTTAGATGATCTGATAAAAATAGAGATAATCCTCTTACTGTTATGGCAGAGCTAGTCGTCGAAAGCTTGGAAACAACAATCCATATCACCTGGCTGAAGAAAAACACTGCTTTATGTTATTGTCTGTTGCAAAACTAAATTAAGCTTGTGAGATAGCAATGGGTAAATATGATCTGTTTATACTCGTATATTGTTCTAACGAAAGATTGTAAGCCGTTGTGATCGCCAGGAATTCCGGCTGACCAGTCATGCGTTGGAGTTACAAGTTTATCACCACATTTCTACTGTATGACCTCTCTAATTACACATCGAAATTAATATACATTTGTTCCAAAAAATTAAGCCGGCTATGGGTTCATAAGGAGCAAGATATGGACACCGATTTTACATGTTCTTAAAACATAGACGAAAAAAATTTATTTCGAGCGATTATTACAACAATAACTTTTACTATACAAATAAGATAAACACTTAGCTTAACCACAGCTCTTTAACATTAATTATTCTCAATCATATCAATATACATTTACTATAGTCGCGTCGCTGTTATTTCCGGCGTGACTCCTCGTCTTTGCTTACACCTTAGGAAGTGAAGGCTCTATGAAGTCTAGGTAGGTAGTATCGCTCTCCAATTTTGTTCTTTCGTTGCCGAGCTACCAGACTAGGAATCTATTTGCCGCACTTTAAACATTATCATGTCGTAGCTCCTATGATAATAAATCAAACGCACTGTAATTGAGCAAATAATTGAGCGGCAAATAACGTCCTCGTGTACTTTCTGCGAACGCCAACGACAGAACAAAAATGGCGGGCGATTATATTAAGTATGTATCGAGCCTTAGGAAGTGCATAACGTCATCAGCAGCACACGTTTAAATGTAGCCGACCTGCAACGTGACTGGCTGCCGGAAATAAGAGCGACGGGACTATAGTATCACATGTCGTATTGGCATCATGGATTATATAACTACACAGGTCATATTAACTACTCCTTTTTTAAACCAAATTATTGTATTTTTCTTCTCTCTGCTAATAATATTATTAAGTAGTTTTATTAATTCAGAATTAATTATTTATACTTCTTTTTCCCATACATTACTTCTATGTTACAATGTTCATGTTATTCGAATGTCTCATTTGACTCCAGAAATTAGTTTTCTTACATAAGTATAAGCGAAGTATTATCTACTCTATTGTGGCGGACAAGGTAGCAGTTGGGGTTTTTCTCGGGGCTCTCCTGTTTCCCCATATTAGGCATCTACATCATTCCGTTAATATTTCTCCATTTTTTTCGTCATTCCCTACGATTTCCCGAACGAGGGCTGGCGACGCACGGAGGGGGCTGGCCTAGCGACGAGGGGGGGTTGCCTGCTCGAAACCTGGGTATTCAGCAAACTTTAGAGTAGTCAGTCGGTTTGGGTTTGGGAATGCGCCTAGCTAGAGAGTTAGCGCAATAGATCGTGAAAGGTCGCAGTCCTGAGCCGTAGTGACCCCCTCCCGAAAATTCCATTCCATTATCTACTCCACTGTATGTACAGTTGCCTGGAGTAGCCAGACGAGATCCCAATAGAGTAAGCGACACCATTAAGGCTGGTTCACAATAAACCGGGAACGGAAACGACAACGAGAACGAGAATGGAAATATTGTTAAAATAAATGTATTTAAATGTGATCATTCACAATTAAATTTCACGTTCCTGTTCCCGGGCTCCGGCAAGCTTCTCGTTAATTGTGAATGCTCACATTTAAATACATTTATTTTAACAATATTTCCGTTCTTGTATTCGTTGTCGTTTCAGTTCTCGGTTTATTGTGAACCAGCCTTTAGTCCTACCTATCCGCCCTGATAATGGAAGCTGTGTGTCGTTTCCAAACGTTGGGAATGTTAAATTTCAGGACCTTGTGGAATGCTTAAAAGTCTAGTTCTCATCGTATTAACCGTGAAAGCCTCAAAGCACCTATTACAATGTCTTTTTTGTTGATTTATGTGTTCTACTTTTCTTCATTTATTTGTTTGTTTCTTTTTTTTTCTTTCTTTCTTTCTCTCTCTAATTTTTCATTAATTCCTTCTTTTTTCCATTTATCTTCCTTTTTCCTTTATTCGTGAACTATGTTACTAGTCAGCAACGTATGCAATTGTGACGAAAAGGAGCTGGTCACTCTATCCCATTATCTCCTGGCTTAGTTGCTTCATGATTGATGCTTATTGGTGCCACTTATGAGGTTCGAACCAGTATTCGGAGAACTGAATTAATAAAGACAACTTTATTTATTTAGCAATTTTTACACCGCAATATTTTTACTGTCAACTTCAATTTATTAATGTAACATTCGATATAGTTACTAAACCTAAGTAATTTTATGTCTCTTACATATTATTAAATATCTCTTAATATAGTTTCAATTTTAACTAACGGTCTTAAGGATGATAGCTGAATTGTTTAATCATTAAGGCATATTAAAAGGTATATGAAAATATTCATATACAAAAACAAGAACCAATATTGCTACAATAAAACTTATATGCTGTAGAATGTGTTGAGTCAATAAAAAAATACTGGAACCTGAGTTAAGTGAAGCTGTAATGATTTTACTTAATATGGCCTGAGTTCTTTTCCTGTTCGTACTTGAAGGCCGTGTTACCGTAAAGTTTCATTATTCCTGATCAGAAACTAGCATGTGTTGAGGGTAGATGGGTGGAGATCAAATTGATTGCGGATATGACATGAGAGAGATTCGATAGATTCAAGATTTCAGAACTAACCTTGACTTCTTAATATACAATCGAACCAGACTGATTTTTTTGTTCATATTATCTCCCATCTCGTATGTCCCTGCCTCGAGAAAGTAAGATTGAATTTACTGTATCGTGATGTCTTAATGTTCTGATATAAATAGGAAATGAATAAAGACAGAAATATAATAAATAATATGTAAGCAGATAATCCATTAATAAATGACACTTCATAACACCCCACCTATAATTGGAAACTTGCTTCTGTTGGTGGTGGATTTAAAATAAAACAATATTAAAATAAAATAAATAAAAAATTTAATTAATAAAAATGAATGAATCAAGAACTGAAGGAGTATGATGATACTATAGGTTAAAATAGCTCTGATCTCTAGAAAAATTATAAGGTCTTCTCTGGATATGAAACTTGCTGTGCAGGGTTGATGCAAGATGGCCAGCCTGCCAGCATCGAATTCACAAAAAGCCTACTGCCTAATGATCACTCTCCAGACTAAGGGGGAAAACCATTGCTTTTACGTGAGGTCTTATAAGTAGTAAACCCATTTATTTCGTCTATAACTGAACCTAAACAACCTTGTTATGAGTTACTACACACGCACGCGCGCACACACCGTTTGGTAGATTATATCTTTCCTATAAGGTGTTTCAAGTGCAGCCGTTACAACCATTTTCAGTTGACTATCTATGCGGGAAACAAATGACGATCGCAAAACATGTTTTATAGTACCGTAAAAAATTTACAGTTTCAAATGTTGGCAAAACAAAGAAATGCTAGGGAAATGATAAAATACAAACGCTAGGGAAGTGATAAAAATAAACAAATGCTAGGGAAGTGATAACATTGTAACAATAAACAGCCATGATTGGTTAAAACACATTCTTTCGTACCGTTTTATTGGTCAAAAGTAGTATGACTTAGTAAAAGTGTAATAGTCACTGTAAACATTATCCCTGAGAAAACTTCCAGAGGAAATAATCAGAAACTGTGAGATCTGGCGAACTCGGGGGGCAGCTACCAAGACATCATGTGATCTGGAAACATCTCCTGAAGAAATGTCGTGCTTTGTCTTGCAGGTTGCCCCAGCTTCTTGGAGTCATATCTCATTGTTTTGCTCATCCAAAATTGACCTCATAATCAAGTCATGGCCATAGAGTTCACGATTCCCTTCTTCGTTCTCAAAAAAGGACTAAACATACGATAAACCATAATCCTGTACCATATAGTAACCGGTTACTCATGAAAAGATGTTTAATAGTCTTGTCTGATTTCTGTCGAAATGCGGCAATTATGGAAAATCTGATTATTCTGCCACAATTCACTTCCAGATTAAAGTAGGCCTATTTTCCGCAGATCGCTAGGCATTAATTTCTGGACAATTTAAATTTTATAGGGACATGATGTGTATGTCAACCTACCATTCTGTGCAAGGAAGTTTTGGTTAAACTAAGCTCTTAAGAACGATGACGAAATGGTTTCTGGGGAGTGTTTGCCACTGACGTACGGACATTGTCGATATTCTCTGCATTACGAAACGATTAGAATTTTCAGATCCAGCTGTATCAACAACATTAGCTATGGCACGGTACTGATCAACACATCGTCTTATGTGTTTTAAGTTGGTTATTTAACGACGCTGTATCGGCTACGAGGTTGCTTAGCGTCGATTAGATTGGTGATAGCGAGATGGTATTTGGCAAAATGATGCCGAGGATTCGCCATAGATTATCTGACATTCATCTTACGATTGGGGAAAACCTCGGAAAAAACCCAACCAGGTAATCAGCCCAAGCGGGGATCGAACCCGCGCCCTAGCGCAACTTCAGACCGGTAGGCAAGCCCATAACCGACTGAGTCACGCCGCGCCGGTGGCTTCTTATGTTTTGAGGATGCAATGTATATATTGTCATCTGTATGCTTGCTCCGTCCATGGGTAAAGTGCAGTCAAGAATGGAAGTACGTTCTTGATTATTCCACTTGTTCATGTTCGAAATTCCAATGTCACAGCAGTAACCAACAACGAAAAAGAGGGACGTAATTAGTCAACTACAATTAACTGTTTTTATTTAAAAAGAGTTTACTGCTTTTTGAAACATCTGGTATATGGAACACAATGACCGATGTGAGCCAAAACACATCCCTCCATTCCAAATCAGGCCCTTATCAGGCAAAGCTAGCCATAGTAATAGTGTTCTGGTAATAGGTTCCTTCATAATTTTCTGTCTAAGGGCAGGTTCTTCATTGAAAGCCCGCCATTCTTCAATCTTCTCTTTTTCAGTCTTCCTCTTCGTCTTCCTCGTCTTCCATATCTCTTAATGTTGTCTGTCATCTGATATTTTCTTTTGCCCCGAACTTTTCTCATAATTCATCCTGCAGTAGGCAGTTTCATATTAGCCAGTGTCCCAGCTAATTTCTTTTTATCTTCCTGATTAGTTAAGGCCAGCGTTTGGTCATCGAATGAAAAAAAAAAACAGGTTAGCTGTGGTATGGGGTATAGATGATAGCACACACGACATGTTTTGTATAATCAGCGCAGAAAATAATAGTGAAAGAGTACCGATGGGACATGGTTAGATGCCGATTATTACTGTAGTCTCATCGAAACTATTTTTTGCGGCCTTTATAGGAAATTTAAATATACAACCACATCATAAACACACAACTTCTCACGTCACCCGACTCGATTACATTTAGTTCTGGTAAAGGTTTGCACATTTTGCTGGAAAAGAATCATGCCAATACACACAATGTATTACGTTTTATGTATGCACCAGTAACTTCTTCTGAAATTGAAAGAAGTCTCCCGAAGTATATTCATTGCTTAATCCGAAAAAAGAAATTTTAAAATGTACATAGTAATTTAATGTATGCTTAATGGATTTGAAGAAGGCTGCTGAATATCACAGTCGTAAAGATTGTTTTTTATGGTTCAGCAGTGGTTACAGTTCTTTATTGATGTGAAAGTCCTGCAGTATTTTGTTTATTAGAATTATAATTTATTATATAGATCTGTTTCTTTTTTTTTAATTAAAAACAATCATATACGTTTTTCTTATAATATATACAATCATTTGTCGGCATGGGTGGGCATCGATAGAGTGCTGGCCTTCTGTGCCCGAAGTTGGGGTTCGATCCCGACCCAGGTCGACGGCATTTAAGTGTGCTTAAATGCGACAGGCTCATGTCACTAGAATTAGTGGCATGTAAAAGAACTCCTGCGGGACAAAATTCCGGCACATTGGCGACGCTGATGCAACTTGGCAGTTGTGAGCGTCGTTAAATAAAATAAAATAAATTAAATTAACAATCATTTCTAAAACAGTGTTTTGTGGATGGCCATACTAACTTCTTTCATTAGGTGATTGTACAAGTTAAAACATACCAGTATCAGTAGTCGGGTCCTTGTCGAATCATTCGTAGCACAAAACAATGGAGAGTGTAGGTATGTGTTCACTAAACTTGTAGTTCAGTGTGACCAAACCTATGCTCTACTGATTATGTTTAGTATTATTCTTTCTTCACCCACTCTTTCTGGCACAGCCTCATTTCTTACTGTGTCTGTCCATTTCACACGATCCATTCTTCTCTATATCCACCTTTCAAATGGTACCAGTCGTTTCTCTTCACTTCGTCGTAATGTCCATATTTCTGTCCCATACAATGCCACATTCCATACAAAGCTTAAAGAGAGAATATTGTATTAGGTGTATTTCTACCAGGATGGTTTGTAAGTTCGTATGTCTTACTTAGGGACTCCGTGTGTATTTTTTTTCTCGTATTCGTTCTACGTTATCTTGAAGTTTTGTCTTGCGTCATGCTGAACTACATGATCGGAGAGTCCAGCCACTTATAAAGTATTGATTTATAATTCTTCTCACAAGAGTGAGGACGGATTTGACTTGAGGGCGCAATTTTTTAAGTCACACGTAGATGGTGATAGTGTGATGGTCACAATTTGCGTCAGAACTAAGAATATCATACTCCTAGGTATATCCCTGTCGTTTACGAAACCTTTCATGGCTATTATTATAGGTGTACAGCTACATTTGAAGTTACAAATGCAAACTCCATGTTGCCAGGAGTACTTGATTACCTTATAATTACAAGCCTTTTACTTTGCCGCTTTTAAATGAGTATTGGGTGTAGCCGAGACTCGAACTAATAATCTGTAGCTCCAGTCTTCGTGCGCTTTACGCCACTGCACGAAAGATAATGTCTCCGAGAATTATGCAAGCGTCTTCGTCACATTCACCAAGAGAGAACAAAGCGAGCGTTCAAATCTAGTTCTGCGGCCGTCATATGAAGTTCTGTCGTCTGTTTGAGCACACCACGTTCTGAAAGTTGTTTCTCAATTATTGTGTATTGATAAATTAATTTTTAAATATATAACTGTTTGACCGCTAGGTAATCAAGTTTATTAATTACTTAGGAATAGAGTTAAAAATATTGCTGTGACCTGTAAAATCAAGTGCGTAATAAAGTCAATACAGCACTAAAAAGCATCAGAAGCTTTGACAAATAACGTTACAATATAATTAATATTTAATAAATAAAACAGAACTGATAGGTTTAATGATAGGATCCAGGAGCACTATACCAAAACTAATCGTCAATACCTTCCAGCGTTTTATTTTGGAATATATATATATATATATATATATATATATATATATATATATATATATATATATATATTGGCAGAAATTGGTCTTCAAGCCTTCTTGTTGCAACATTTTCCGATTTTGCACACTACGCGTACTTGGTAAATTTAACAGTTAGTTCCCAAAATGAAGTGATGATGTGAAGATGTGGCGCAAAACTGAAATAAGTGCGTCTTCTCGTGTGGTGGAATACCGTAGCCATAGGTTTATGTAAGTGGTAATGATATTGTTACAAGAGACCTTCAATGAAATCGGAAAATGTTGCAACTTGTTGTATGTTGCAGTTTGTCTATTTCACTGATTTAGAGTTAAAAGTAAATTAAAGTAATATTACTTAAATAAGTTTTGCGTGATTTAAATTATTTTATCTCAATAATTTTTAATTTTTGTTGTTTTTCGCAGTAATGAATATTATTAATTAATGGGAATTTCATTTGGTTACTGTCATACATAAGTTATTAAAACTGCTGCTGTGATTACTTGCCATTATACTATTGTCACTATTATGGCTTCTATGCCTTACTTTGATACAATTGAAGATAAAGCGGGAAGAACGCTTTTTGTGACAAATATTTGCTGTTAAGACAATCCCCGATTTTCGTGGACATGAAGTACAACTTTCAAAGCGACTTTTCGTACAACTAGGATCATTTTTCCGTTTCGCACTTTAGCCACATGATAGTGTTCATGCTAAGTCACCAGATGGTATCATCAGCTCCTCTTGCACCGAAGGTGGACATGAAACATTTTCATTTGCTTCTGCTCTGATTTACTGTTGCTGTTGTTATTACTACTGCTACGTATTACTTTTATTGCTGCTATTACTGTTAATGATTTTATTATTATTCCTGTTATTTCTAATATACTGTACTTCTGTTACCGATGTTACTTTTGCTAATGCAGATCTGGAGAGGTTATCGTTATACGGATATTAAGTCGTTAGAGAAGCTAAAGAAGTCATTACACGGAGTGTGACTTGTCAGAAATTCACAAAGGAGCTGCTCATGACTGCCAATGTTGAGACAATCGTCCTGCTTTGTGTTGCTAATTCTGTCTTTACTCCCAGTAAAGGGGAACGTGTTTACCAACTCGCTCGCTTCACACAGGCCCGCCCTCAGGCATGTTGTGTATGTCATGGGTGTTGGCCGGTTTTCCTCCGGCGGCGGTGGTGGCAGGATACGACATTGCGTTCTCACGAAATCTCAATAAAAGTGACATGACAATGAGCCGAGGTTTAATCTAATTATCTGTCCCGGTACTGCTCCATTTACGTGACTGGAGCCTCCACACATGTCCGTGTTGGGCAACGGCCACACTTCACAGTTTCTTGCTTCAGTTCCTTGTTGCTGATTTGAAGCTGTCGCCGCACCCTAAGATGGGACAAGACAGTATAGTAGGATATATCTAGAAGTGGGTTAATTTACTCTGAACATTGCACGCTTCTTCAACATAAGATTTATTATTGTTTATCCGTTTGTTTCCGGAGAAAAGAGAACATTTTAATGAAATTTCCAGAGTACGTTATGTTCAACGTAACTTCAAAAATAGGTAATATTACTTAGATTTATATGCTTATGATGAACGGCTTCAATCAAGTGTGTCCTACGTACTAACTCGGTTAAGCAGCGTTTCCACGTTTGCAACTGCGCTAGAATATATACAAAATAGAGGTCGAAGTGCACAGACACTGTTGCCGTCTGAAGAGAAGGCTGCAACTTCTCTTGCACACATCTCGCATCCATGTATGGCACATTTTCCTGCACATATATACTTTTTTCCTTGTACGAAGGAGGGACCCGAAGGCTTGCACTGCAACCTGAGGCTTATTGTGCTTAGCATTCTGTGAATGATTGGGTAGTCGAACGGCCGCGCTCTTGTACAAGTACAGTACACCGCACAGTGAACTTAACCTGGGCTATTGTAAGGATGATGATGATGATAATAATAATAATAATAATAATAATAATTATTATTATTATTATTATTATAAGCCTATGTGAATTAATGATGGCGAAATGAATCCGAGGTCCAACGCCGGAAGTTACCCAGAAATTCAGGTTCAATCGGTTGAGAGATAACACCGGAAAACCCCCAACCAGGTAACTTGTCCCAACCAGGATTAGAACCGGAGCCCGCTCGTTTCACGGCCAGACTCGCTAATTGTTACTCCACAGAGGTGGACCTTTCTGCATATATAGTAGAATTTTGGATCCAGCCCGAAGAGCACTCTCAACGCTTGATGATATAGATGTAGCTATAGCTGCAGCTGTTTTGATTGTTGTTGCTGATGACTAGGGAACGAAATTGAGACACCAAAATATTGCCTAGAGGCGGCTACAGGTTTAAGGAAAGCAGGTTATAGGATGGCGGTAGCTGTTTACTTTACTGATGCACCTTCAGGTTCGTGTGCAAAATGAAAGACTTCACGTGATGGGAGCTCTGTTTCATCTCTGTTCATTCGTAGTTTAATGGGTGCGGGTTTTGTAGTTTTTTTGCTTGGTTATTTAACGACACTGTATCAACTATGAGGTTATTTAACGTCGATGGAATTGGTGATAGCGAGATGAGGCCGAGGATTCGCCATAGATTGCCTTACGGTTTAGGAAAACCTCGGAAAAACCCAACCAGGTTATCAACCATAGCGGGAATCGAACCCGCGCCCGTTGTATTGTTTACTGCATCCTAATACAGAGTGAATCAGCCAGGGCTAGACCGGCGTCAGCGGAAAGTCGTATGCATAGTAAATGCTGCGCTATAGCAGTGATCAGACCTCTTGCTCGCCTACGTTTCGTATTTAGTTATGTAAACACGTTCACACAGTGAGGATGCAGCTGTATACCGTACATTTAGAGTGCAGTAGTGTGTCTATTATGAAAAACTTGAACACTAAAATTCGTAACATTCATGTAACGATGTCAGTGACACACCCCTGATTCCGCCTGCGAAACCATTAAATACCTCCCTCATGTGTGGACTGATGTTTGAGCTGCTAAGCAAAAATAAACGGCTTAAATCAGACACCTTAAATATAGGCCCTACTAGAATTAAAATTAAATTGTGATTTATTTAACGACGCTCGTAGCTGGCGAGGTGATATTAGCTTCGGCGATGTGCCGGAATTTTGTCTCGCAGGAGTTCTTTTACATGATAGTAAATCTACTGACATGAGCCTATCGTATATAAACACACTTAAATACCACCGACCTGGGCCGGGATCGAACTCACAACCTCGGGAACAGAAGGTCAGCACTTTGCCGACTGCGCCACCCAGGCCGACTATATATTGTATTTTACTTCGAACCTGTGTTCAGTTCAAGAGCTTTTCGTGTGCGCAAACCTACGTTGTGTGAAAATAGACAATGATAGGCTATGGGCGATGTAGTATATAGGCTACTCTACATTTTTCGTCATACGTACGTACATACATACATACATACATACATACATACATACATACATACATACAGTCGACCTGGTTGGCGAGTGGGTATAGCGCTGGCCTTCTACGCCCAAGGTTGCGGGTTCGATCCCGGGCCAGGTCGATGGCATTTAAGTGTGCTTAAATGCGACAGGCTCATGTCAGTAGATTTACTGGCATGTGAAATAACTCCTGCGGGACAAAATTCCGGCACATCCGGCGACGCTGATATAACCTCTGCAGTTGCGAGCGTCGTTAAATAAAATATAACATTTTTTACATACATACATACATACATACATACATACATACATACATACATACATACATACATACATACATACACACATGTACCACAGTAGTCGCTTTTATTTCTTGTGTATTTTACATCCTTGTCTGACAGTGAGTCTGATATTTTGTCCTTACTGGAAATTTCGACCTTGCACAATGACGGGATTCATATGACGTGGAATTAACAGGACATCGGACCTCCACCAAATTAACTACAGGGCATTACATTGGTAATGGACAAACATCTACTCGTATGCTTTAGGCGGGATCTGAACTCATGAGCGTGACTTCAACACAAGGTTATAGGCTCTAATCGTATAGCAAGGCCGTCAGTATTGTACAGTCTTGATAGCTTGTCCACATACCATTTTAATGCATAATGTAAGAGAAAAATTCTTTACACGCCAATGAAGGGTGTAGGGGACAGGAAATTATGACACTCATGCTTTATTTTAACTTCGACACTAGAAAAAGGTATATGATATACTGATATATTACGCTCCGGCCGCCTTGTTCCTCCGAGGAAGAGCCTATAGATCAGACCTGGACGCTAATAACTTAATCGAGTCATTGCATACTACCCCTTAATTCCACACTCCACCTTTCTCGACAGAGACAGGTATATTTCGGACTGATACGAGTAGCCAGGAAGGCAAGCGTTGCTGAGTGACGGATTGTATAAGGCAGGCATCATAACTTTCAGTTGATATTAGAGTAGAAAAATTCGCTCCGGCGCCGGGGATCGAACCCGGGTCCTTGGTTCTACGTATCAAGCGCTCTAATCACTGAGCTACGCCGAAGTTCAATCCACAGCACCGCATCGAACCCCTCTCATCTAGTGTTTTTCCCTTTGTGGCCTTACTCCATGTTCGACATATGTATTGATATATTATATTAAGTCAACTGCCATATAGCTCAGTGGTTAGAGTGCTTGGTATGTAGAACCAAGGACCCGGGTTCGATCCCCGGCGCCGGAGCGAATTTGTCTCATCTGCTATCAATTGTTACTATTACAGATATATTTTGTAGGACCAAAAAATTAATCTTTACTTAGATCATAGCTTTCGATTCTCGTTAGTCGCCTAAAATCCACCACTGATGCACAGTGCCTTACTATATGTTTGTTTCTGAAGCCGTGTAAGAGAACAGGACAAGGGCGGAGATATCTTCTTTCCTTTTCCCTTCTCCTTTATGCTCAGGGCTCCTGTAGATGGCTGGACTAGACTCAGATCGGTACATGCATTTAGACTCTCAGTGGCCCATTGTGAGCACTATATGGGCGATGATTATTTCTCGAAATCAGACAGGTAGCCTTGGTGGAATTTGTGAATCCGACGCAGGAGGCGGACTATCTGTCTCAGCCCTGACAATGCCAGGTACCATCCCCAGACGAGACCTGGTAAACCCTAGTGTCCCTTAAATCTTACATCAGCATCGCGATCCGTACTACCCCGAAGACTTCAACCCAACCTATTTTTAACTAATGCAGATGATGTCTGAAATTAGGGGAAGGTGGAGAGTGTTAGTGGAATGAACCTTCTGCAACGTCTGCTTTTCCAACCACAAATGCCATCGAAACCGGCCGGGGATTGAATCTGGGCACATGTATGGAAAACCAGCGCTCTAACCCTAACAGACTTGACGAAGAAGACTCGACACTCAATGAAGAGAGGATGAATGGACACCGCAGCCATTTGAAGTTAGAGCCAGATGAAAAATCCTGCTTCTATCTGGTATTGAATTTGCATTTCTCCAAACCATTGCCTGTCTCTCTATCAGCAGACTTAACTTTGAGACACCAGCTTAGTAAGTAGATAGTCTCACAAATGAGAGCGTTTTGAAAACATAATTTTATTTAAGTTACAACTTGCGAAGAGTCAGGCCACTACATTCCATGGTTTTGAGCAATGTTTCAGCAAGTGCATGGAATCGTCCTTGTTTTTTTTGTTGCATACAACCTACGAATGTCCATTTCGTCTTCCAGTATTTTAAAAATAAGAGATCAAAGTTAGGAAAAAGCATTCTAATCGAAAGAGTGATATAAAGGGAGAACGGAGAAAGGAATGACGAACATGGTACGCCTACACATGCATTACTGTTGAAGATCGCATCAATTCAAGTTCTGTTTTTAAATTTTGAAAATGAAGGAATGCATAATGGAAGAAGAGGAAGAAGGAAAGAAATAAAGAGAAATAAATACAGCATAATAAAGAATGAAATCTGATAAAACATTGTATATTTTCTCGTTATTTTTATGTAGCCAAAAAGAAGAAAATTATCATTAGAGATAATCATCCAATTTTAAAACTGTACTCAGAATCAATGTATTTAAGGTAATTGCTGGAGGTCTACATAGGTATTTATGCTGCAACTATGAAAGTTCATCACAATTTTAAAATGCTTCGCGGTTAAGAAAGGCAGACGTGCAATGAGGTGACATCGTGTGCGGTGAGAAATTCATTTCAATTCCGCGACATACTGTCGGTTTCCGCCTGACTGGCGGTGCTGCGGCATTAATGTGTATTAAGCCACATAACACGAGTTGTTACATTCTCTGAGTCAATTCAGATACCACTTTTCGCTATTTGTGGAGATGGATCGCAATGCCAGAACAAATGCAAAAAATAACTTTGGGATATCGTTGTACAATCTACATAATGTCTCGGAAAAATATAACGACAGTTTTAGTAAAGAAAGCTATAAAAGTAGGTCTTCAGTGCGAGAGACCTTTGTATATAAAACTAGAAATTTAAAAACAAATATTAGAATAAGTAAATAACATTTGCTCTCTGCACCGAAAGATTTCATACTTACGATTTACAGATGTTGAAGATGAACTTCGTTCCAGAGTGTGTTAGAAACGACAAAATAGGCCTATGATTTTTCGACAAAAGCCAAGGTGAAACAATATATTTAATAAACTGATGACAAACCCCTCAGTAGCATGCGGTTGAGGCAGTTGGACGTTAAAAACCAAACAACTAAGGGAAAATGAAACCACAAGTGGAATAACTGAGATCAATTACTGTTATCTATTGAAGGATTACAAATCCAGTCCGACTGTTCTAAATTACCTCAATTTAATCAGTTAATATACAATGAACAATTTAATAGGCCTATACTGTATTGTAGGCCTACATCTAATAACAAATACCACTTTTAAGGATGATATTAACTGATTAGAATATTAGATATCCGATGGATTCTTGGGAATGTGTGCTAGGAGTTTAATGTTCATGAGATAAGCACAGTGAATCCTTTGGGATGAACTGGTTAGTGAATGGTGCTGCACTGCAGCAATGTCTAGGTTAAATCTGCCATTTTTAAAAGTACAATAGGCTAAAATAATGTCGAATGTTTCACATTCCTTAATTGCTGCTTGAATATTTTATTTATTTAGCCTAAATAAACATCTAGGCCTAGTAGTCGCTAAAATTTAACTGAAGAATATTGCTGGAGAATCTTTAGTGTATTGTAAATATCCATAACTTAATTATGTAGGGTAAATGTTGGTAATATTGTGATATGAGTAATATTGTGATAGGTCTTTTTGAGAATTTATTACAATTTTACTGAGCGAGAGGAAGATCGGTTTTTGCGTCAACGTATTAAGGGAATGTTCGTGGACAAGTTTCTGCACAAAACCGGTCCTTCTCTCGCTCAGTAAAATTGTAATAAATTTTCAAAAATAACTATCACAATATTACTCGTATAACAATATTACCAAATCTTTATCCTATGTCACTGTTGTATTCATTAAGGATGGTTGAGTGGAAGAGAAGGCCTTATGGCCTTAACTCTGCCAGCGAAAATAAAACATTCTATTCTATTTATTTCATCATTCCTTAAGAACAGTCATAGCGGATTAGATGCAAGCTATTTCATAATCCTTCCACCATTTACACAATGGACACAAATTAACAAACAGTATGATAAACTGTGTCTATATCTCTTGATCATTCTTTGAGTTTAATACGAATGTACTGTTAATTATGTGAGTTATTTATCATTCTAATACCTATTATTTCCTTATTTGATCTGTATGCCACATTCATGGCGGATTTTATGCATATCTATAAAATTCTCCATCATCACACACAATAATAATAATAATAATAATAATAATAATAATAATAATAATAATAGTAAATATATTTATTTTGGTGGTGTTAAAGCCATCAGACCTTCTCTTTCACGCCACCAGAAATATGTAGCCTATATATGTATACATACAGCGAAAAAACAAGTTAATACCGTTTATTCAAACAAAACAAGAATGTTTACAACGACAGTAACACAAAACAAAAAAGATAATGCAAAAACATTACAAACAAAACTTAAGATCTATATTAATATTATTAATCTAAATAAGTAAAAGAGAAAGGGCAATTAATAATGTAAACAAGAAATACAAGAATAAATTATTATACAAAGGCTGTAATCGACACATCTAGTAATTTATTAATAATACATTTTGTTAAACAAAAAGTGCGTTTCTAACTTAATTTTGAATTTCGATAGCTTACGGCAGTCCCTGATATCATTGAGTAGAGAATTCCAAAAACGAGGTAATGGTACTGTATAGGAGGATCAATATAATAACCAGGCTTAGGATCCCAGATAACTTCAGAATGAAGTAAAGTTAACGGTGCAACGAAGTATAGATAGAGTGAGACGGCGCGGGTGAGTTTTGTTTACCTGTGCGTCAGTGTATAATCTGGTTCGTGATCAGAGATACAGTATTTTTTCCGTCTCTCCCTACGAAACCAACTCAGGCCATCACAGTTCATTTTCAGTTTATAGTGAACATTTTTTTCGAACTAGTTGCAAGTATGTACTACATGGTTGTTCATTGTAACGCTAACGACTTCAATGTCGCCGAGGGACATGAAAACTTGTGAGGTATGTATCCTACTTCATTTTCCACCGTCACTAGATTGTACTATTAACAGCAGAATATAACGCAGCACATTGACGTCGTTGTTTACATTCACAGTATGTCTGTCTACTATGTTCAAGGAACTCTATAGTCAAGTACATTGGTTGCTAAAGTGTCCCGGATCCTAAGCCTAATAATGACGTTCTGTGATGAGGGATAGAAAAAATGCTTGATTTTGATTCCGTACTGTTGTGAGAAACTGAAAACGTGCTGCTAGGTAAGTAGGATTAGAGGATAGCAGTGACAGTGAATGCATGATTCCTCGTTCCTTCAGACGAACCCATGATAGAAGCTCGAGGGATGGTGTTACATGAATCTTATACACACATGAACACACTGCAATCTCTCAGCTAGATTATGGAGTGGAAAGTGAACACTAGAAATTTCAAAGACTAATATAATCGCATCTAACATTTTTCTTTCATGCATCTAACTTTATTACTTATAATCTTACACTACCTAAACAGATATTTCTATATTTCTACCTAATTTCCTTCCTTTGGTAAATCCACCGCTATCATAACAATATTAAAATTATTCTGTTAGTCAAGATAATACCTTTATATAGTATTTCATAGCAATTACCGTACAGAATACTCAGTACCTATAATATCACAGTTCAGTCAAAGCTTTTATCATCTCTGCCAATCTAATTTTAATTTTAACTCTCCAATTTAATTTGGTTGCTAACGTTTAGGAGCCCATTTATACTAATTGAATATGCATAACTTTGTGTTAAGATTTTCTTGAAATTATTACCTTGTATTCAATATTCCTGCTCACCAGTGCTGTCATGGTAATTTTTCTCTTGACCATACACTTCACTCCTTGTTTTCTCCCTTGAAATATATTTTACTCTCCTTCCTCTATCTTTCTGACTGTCATTTAATGATTTTTTTTAATAATAAAGAAGAAGTAAAGAAATTGTTCTGCTTTACATTTTAATTCTAAAACAAGCTTGATTTAAAGAATACACCACGTAGTCCCACCGTAGATGCACGCTTATCTCGATAAATCTTGGAGTGTGTATTTGCAGCACTTGTTTTTTCAACCATTAATTTATATAATTCTGGATTCCAGTGCTGCAGAGGTAGGCAATTTTTGTTTACGAACATCAAACAAAATACATTAGGAACAGCAGGAGATGATCTAAGATCTGTACAGATCTCGGCGTACAAAACTTAGGTATCCCTATGCCGTATTCCCATACGATGTATGGCCCCTTATGGCCTCCATGACAGCACTGCTGCTCACTGTTTCTTGTTTCGATTTCACTAATATATGTTGAAACCGTATTTTGAAGCTTGTTTACAGCATATACAGTAATATAGGTTGAATAAAGTTTTGTTAATAGTGTGAACCGAGAACGCCCACTGAACACACAGAACGAGGCCGCGATTAAGCGTGCGTGAAGGGGCGGTCTGGAGACGTCAGGCTCATGCATCAAGGGTGAGGCAGGGTTATAGTGCAAGTCTGCACCTGGAGGAATCACACTCTAATGACGTCACGTTTCACCCGACCCTTCGCAGCGGTGTCACGTTTGATCCGTTCGCTGGCCCTTGAAAATTATTCCTTTTCAAACCTCAGTACTGGGGTTAGAGTTCAGCTGCTCCTGTGTGGCGAACAAGCCTGACTTAATAGTTAGGCCTACACTTATCTTTTACATTCTTTCTATAGGGATCATGTTAAGGATTTTTACCTTTCTTAAAAATCAGTCACCTCCGACGTGGAATTTCGAATGCGGCAAGCATATGATAATTAGAGCTAGGATTCTTAGGAAAATAAATATTTTATTTGCACTGTAATGGAAACTCGTAATTGTGTTTTAAGTTTCGGACAATGTCATCTGAACATATATTTTAAATTTTATTTAACATAAAGACTCATATTTTAAATTTTTTTTTAGGTAAATACATATTTTCTAATATTCACATAATTTTTTGTTTTCATTTCATTTATTAGGCCTATATTTAATAGATCTTACATATATAAACATTAATGTGTCATTTAGGAGTGCCTTGTAAGTTATCATAACTTGCAGGAATTTTTTTAAATTTTAAATTTAAATATACAGAATAAAGAATATAATTACTAACAAACAAGAGAAATAGAAATAAAATAATGCAATCAATATAAAAAAGGAGATACAGTAGTATTAACAAAATTTGAGACCGAATGAGCAGCGCTCGTGTTCGGTCGCAGTTCAGATATAATATTAGTAGGCCTATAAGAGAATATAAAATAAAATAAAATAGGAAATAAAATTAAAATTACAGTTACAGAAATTATATAATACAATATTAATATAAGAGAAATATAGAAAAAAAATAAGAATAAAAATAAATAAGTAAAATAAAATAGGAACTAAAATTTAAATTACAGCGGCAATGGAATTATATAATATAATATTAACACTAGAGAAGAATAATATCGCACGTGAAAAGTAATACTATATAAATTATAGAATACAAATATAATATAGGTAGATTAATTCATACACATAGGCTATAAATTTATTTAATCAAATTGAAGATATTAACACGTTTCTAATTTTCTTGTTATATGTTAGTGGGTTACATGTTAGAAGTTCTGGGTGTAATTTAGTTAAAGCTAAAGTTAGTTTAGGAAGAAATCATAATTTTATAAACATCAGCTGCCTGTTTCCGGCGTTGGACCTCGGATTCATTTCGCCATCATTAATTCACATAGGCCTATAATAATAATAATAATAATAATTATTATCATCATCATCATCATCATCATCATCATCCTTACAATAGCCCAGGTTAAGTTCACTGTGCGGTGTACTGTACTTGTACAAGAGCGCGGCCGTTCGACTACCCAATCATTCACAGAATGCTAAGCACAATAAGCCTCAGGTTGCAGTGCAAGCCTTCGGGTCCCTCCTTCATCTTTGTAACTAATTTTTTGTGACACCTTCCATAATAATTGTCATATCTTACTACTAAACGAAGAATACATGGGGGGACAATGTAGGCCAATTTCTAAAGTAAATATGGCAGGACAGCAAATGTACTTGCATTATTGAATCTCTGTCGTGTTACGGTTATCTGTATGACTTTTTCTTTATTTCTTAAGAATTTCCAGTCTGGACTGGCATTTGTCCTTCTGTGTCGAAATTGTTTACTGAGCTCTGCGAAGGTCACCAGCTGGCTCATGCGCTTCAGCAGATTATTGATAAAATAGGTTTCTTTTAGGATGGCTCAAGCCGGAAGAGTGTGTAATAAATTCTTTTATTTTATAATTTCATTATTTTGGACACCGTCATCCGGCCGTTCATTATTATTATTATTATACAGAAACTGTCTCACGATTAATGTCGGTTTGGGAGCAAAATTTTAGTTGGAATGTGTTGTGACAATAAACTAACATAATCTTCAAAGTAAAGGTCATTATATTATGGTCTTGAGCTATTTTTCAGCGGGGTTTGTTGACCCGCGACGATACCAATTTCTGGTTTTTGAAGCGAAGAATTCGGTGATACCTATTTCAACGGCTACCACGTTTTGAAAATTTATTTCACACAGGAAATATGCTATGGATCGAAACTGATGGTAATCTGAAGGCGCAAGATCAGGGTTAATGCCGGGTGTGGTAGCAGTTCGATTCCTCCCAATTCCTGAATTTTTTCCAGATTGGTTGAGCGCTATGGGATCTCGCATTGTTCTGTTGCAAGAGAATTCTGTTTCAATTAACTAATGGCTGGTACCTCTCTCTCAAAACTTCATAAACTCGTTCTAGCTGTTGAGAGTAAAGATCCGCATCAACTGTTCGTCCGTTTGGAACAAACTCCAGTGAATCACACCTTGAAGTTCTGACCCGATTTTGTTTAACGGCGATTTTGGCAGGCTGACGGGGATCGAGACACTATTTTGAGATGTCAGGATTGGGGTAATATATCCAATTTTTACCATTGTGACAATTCTGATAAATATAGGGTATTTAAAAAGTCAGTTTAAGCATTAAACCGCTATAAATATTATATTATTTGAGATAGGGAAAAACAAAAACATCACAGTGTTGGGCAAACAACGGGGTTTACAAAACATTGGGAAGATGTCTGCCGTTCTCTTCTTCAACGTACAGCATTCTGTCTGCGACACCATGCACATCATTTTACAGATAATGTCTTGAAATATTAACAATTTCCTGCGAGATTGCATCTTTCAGTTGCAGTAGGGTTGTTGGATGTGTCAGGAAAACTCGTTCTTTGAGATAATCACACAACCAAAAGTCGGCATTTTCCAACAATGTGGCCTCCGCGATCTCCAGATTTCAATCCTGGTTAAGGTTTTTTCCGGGGTTTTCCCTCAATCCATGAAGAGCGAATGCTGTGTAACTTTCGGCGTTGTACTCTGGACTCGTTTCATTGGCATTATAATCTTCATCTCACTACGACGTTTGATAACCATAGTAGTTTATAAAGCGTCGTAAAATAACCAATAAAATTATGTCCACCTCTCTGGATACAAGAATCACACCAGCGCGCGCAGCGCGGCGTAGAAAATCCCGAAACACTTTCTGCAACTGTCTATCTGTGATTTTACTTCATAATTGTTTGTGATTTTTGGGTGGGAGAAATTTAAATCAAGAAACTTATGTGAACAAGCCATACACTTTTGAAGAGGTGAAAAATGAAATCAGGCGAATGCTGAGTGAAATTACAAATAGAGAGTTGCAGAAGTTGTTTAAGAATTTTCTACACCGATGTAATTCTTGGGATCCGGCGTTTTCATCATACATTTTTCGACATGCGTAATTTTCGTCACACAGTACATTTTCGACACAGGCCTCATTGTCACACATTACATTTTCGACACTTAGTACTTATTGTTACTATTTACTGAAAGTGAAACGCTTCTAATAGAGGTAATAGACACTGCTACTCACTTTATGAAGAATGTCACAACAGGACAGAGCTCAGAAAATTATAACTTTTACAATAAGCCTGCCTGTGGAAGTTCTACTGAATGTGATAAATATGACAATGAATTTTTTTGTTTGTAATCCTTAATTATATTGAAGATAACTATAACAGAGGTTGTAGACGTGGTAGAGGACACCAACAATCAGTCTTCCCTCCAAATATCTGGAATTGTTATCAATGTACTCTTCACAATTTACCGAGAACAACTAATACTTGCGAAGCATGGCATAGGAGTATTAATATCTTGATGTGAAAACCACATTCTTCATTTTTTCATGTTCTTCAACAGCTACAGGATGAGGTAGCGGTAATTGATCGGGAAATCGAAGGATTGCAGTCTGGCTTCTCACCCACATAAATGCCAGAATTTCTAGGATTGTGGAACGCTATGAGAATTATGAGAATAGTGACGATATATTGGATACAATATTTCTGGAAATTTTTAGTTGTAAAATTGTATAACCCACTCTGAAACAATATATAAATTTACTGTGACCATCTATGCCTGTGTTGAACTTTCCCTTGACGAAAAACAATATTGTGACTATTTTACAATGTGACTACTTGCCCAACGTGACCAAAGCACACAGTGTGACCATCCATACATACTATGACTAAAACAATGTGTCTATCTGTACCTGTGACGAAATTTCCGGTGGCGAAAACCCCTAGACCCGTAATTCTCGCATCCAGAAAGGCGGACATGATTTTCAACATATGCTCTGATAAAAGTAAGATCGACATAACATATCCCTGTTACTTCTTATCAGCGCATTATTTGTTCGAAACTACAAGCCCTAATCGCTACCATTCACCGCCGATTCGTATTTCAACCCGTGCGAGAAAGCAGTTGGATCTCCCCACTAAACACGCGCTCTACGACCGCTCATAATGGCGGCAAGTTGTATATGCCGCGCACTGTAATTACATCATTATTGTCTTAGAGAATATAATTTTTATTATGGTAGATTTAATTGATTTTTTATTCTGTCGTGACTCAAGTAGTAGCGTTTTTCCTTAAAATTCAGTGGATCGGGGTTCAATTCTTTGTAAGGAAGTGATGTACTTTTCTGCAATGGGACTAGTTGTCTCTCTTGTCTTGTATCGTCTTAACATTGACATTTCGCCATGTTGATTACGCGGTCAGACGATTCTGTTATTACTCGGCCGAGGCCAGTGGAGTCCTGCAGCCCGGAGCCGTGGCGCTACTGCTCCTGCGTTCGTAATACCGCATCGCGATAGTTCACATTACTCCCGCGGCTCCACTCGCCTTGGTCGAGTAATACCTCTGTATGTATAGTAAAGGGTAGAACTGAAGTCTGATAATGATTTTATTTTTATGGTGTACTTCTTTCTGTAGAGCAGAGATGTGGTCGTGATTTGTGCAGGCGATCTGTCGACAGGTTATCAAGTACACCCCAGTCCAACATCACGCCGAGCGGGTTGGCAATTAACAGTGACTGTGAACAGTGAGCTGACAACAGCACGATGCTCGTCTGTCACGGAATCTAGCAATTAAACGCGACTGGCTCTATAAAAAAGAACTACTGTAAGAAAATCGGCTTCTTCGCATTTGTTCAGCAATAAGAGCAACACCAGCTTTGTAATCACGATGTTAAACGGAAAGAAACGGCTAAGATCACAGTACCATATACCTCATTTTTCTTCTAATAATTTTAAATCCCCAGCTGTTGTCAGAAATTTAATTTCGGAATTTAAACTTTTTTGAACATCAATTTTTATGCTTCATGTTTCAGATTCGTTCAGAGGAGTTAGAATATTGCTATTATCTTGCATAATTTCATTCGTCTTTTCTGGTTTCATTGTGGAGAGATGTTTTATTTTCTCAATATAAAAAGTACAAAGAGAAAGTAATGTGATGCTGCATGAAAACAGATTTCGAGATGTTCACGGAAACACACGGTCGTATTCCACTTTTCCTGAAAGTGGGTTTTGTCGTGCCGTCTTTCTGGTCTTTTACAGCGATTTCTCTTAAGCCATTGGGCGGAATTTTTTCATATTCAATGCCTACATACTAGTTAATTTAGCCGCCAATTATGCACATGAAATATATCAATTTTTATTCAAAATTAATGAATTTGTATTCTAAATCATGCAATCGACTTTATTCCTTATTTTTTGCATTATGTTGCATAAACTAATAAATGAAGCTTCTTGCGTCATGTCAAGCATAAAATGGTCATTCCATTAATGCAGTATTTAAGGGAAATTTCATCTAAATGTCGTCGTAACCAACGTTACAGGTGCGCAACTCACGCCACCGTCACTCACGTTACACACTGTCAAATTCCAAAATATTGTCCTAACAATTCATTTTTTAGCTATGCTTGAAGATAAGGATGAATACTAATAACAGTGATAGATGTGATTATTAACACATCCATGAAAAAATAGGGTGTTTTCGTAACTCACGTTACGCTACAGTTGGTTGTACAGTACTCAAGATGTGTTTTTGTTTTGTTTTGTTAAATGAACGAGAATTGGATTTTTTTTTTCGCAAATTAAGACAGATTTTTTTTTCGTTATGTGTGTAAGAAGCTTACAATTTTATTTTATTTATTTATTTTTTTTTTAAGCAATTGACATGTAATAGAAATGAATAAAAAAAATTTGTGGCACATCTGATTCAGAAATAAACAATTCTGTAATATGCAAAACTTTTTTTACCAGTGTATTTTAACTCTCATTATAATCAAAACGTACACGTAACATTCAAGTCTGAACATATCATAACTTACCTTAGGTCATTATCTCTCTGTTTATAATAATATATACTGTATATAATGTAAGTCTCCGAACGAAACAATTTTGAACACCGAAAGAGTTGCTTGTTAACATAATTATGTAGCAAGCGCTAATAATCACCAAACTAACTCGTCGGAAAATACAAGAATAACGCATTTCCAGAAGAAAATATATTAATGTTATGAAAGTTCACTTCATGTACTTCATGGAAATATGGACATTTCGGTCAAAATGACAATTTTGAAATTCAATGCTTTTGTCCTTAATTTCGTGAAATGGCCCTAAAGGATATGCTATTAGAGCTAAATGATTGGTGTGATCAGTATGAGATGAACATAAGTGTAAACAAGACGACGGCCATGGTTATCGGAAGAAAAATAAAGAAGGTAAATGTGCGAATTTGAAATGAGATAATAGAACAAATGTGACAGGTTCAAATATATGGGGTGTAGCCTACCATAAGTAGTAACACGAGCTGCTGCCAGAAAGTCAAAAGCAGGACAGCAATGACAAAGGAAGGTTTTAATAGAAAAAATACTATCTTTGCGGACCTCAGGAAAAATAATTAAGGAATAGACTAGTTAAGTGCTTAATGTGGATTGTGGTACTGTTTGGGGCTGAAACATGAACATTACGACGAAATGAAGAGAGACAACTAGAAGGATTTGAAACGTGAACAAGGAGGAACGTGTGAACTAGACGGAATAAGAAATGAAAATGTGCTAGATAGAATGGATGAAGAGAGAATGATCAGGAAGAGAAAAAGAAATTGGCTGAGTCACCGGCAGAGAAGAAACTGTCTACTGAAGGATGTACTGGAAGGAATGGTGAACGGGAGAAAAGTTCGGGGCAGAAGAAGATATCAGATGATAGACAACATTAAGATATATGGATCGTATGCTGAGACTAAGAAGAAGGAGGATAATCGCGAAGATTGGAGAATGCTGGATTTGAGATGAAAAACCTGCCCTTTGGCTGAAAACTGTAAATGAATTATTATTAACTTATTATTATTATTATTATTATTATTATTATTATTATTATTATTATTATTATTATTATTATTATTAATTATACTGTAGGAAGATTTGAAAGCCCCATATACAGGGTGTCCCATTTATCTAGTGCATCTGTTGTAACTTTTTTGTTTGGATAGGTATTGGAATTTTTGTTTTTGGGAATTATGTTAGAAAGAGGGGCTAACATGAGTGTAGAGATTTGGTGCATATGACTACATTATGGTACAAGATACACGTGACGTCATCAATTTTTAAAATATCACTACATACTTTAATCATGTTACATTGATTACGCATATTAAGACGAGTTCAAGAATGTATCACAATGTCACCTTCCCAATCAATAACAACAACAAAATGCAAAATGAATGCCATCAGAATGTGTCGTTTATTGTGGTGTCCCATTCATCTTGGGCATTAACTTACACAACACGAAAGACGACTGACGTCCGCACACGTCGTGTGTTGTGTGTTTGCTGTCTAACATATAAACAAACCACAACAACTGTCGACGCCACAATCCACGTACGGTGGTCTGTACGTTCTCCGGACCTGTCGCCACTCGACTTCTTCCTGTGAGGAACTGTAAAGGACAGTGTGTACCAGAACATTCTGATAACACCAGACGACATGCAGCAACAAATTCGACAGGCGTATGTGTTCATTCAGCCAGCAACACGCCGGGCAGTCATACGGTCTTTCGGGGAACGCCTTTGAATATGCATTAATGTGAATGGTCACCATTTGGAACATCTTCTGTGACTCTCAAAGCATAACATTATCACATTGGAAGTACTTTTTTGTTTCGTTTTGTTATTGATTAGAAAGGTGTCATTGTGATACATTTTTGAACTCATTTTAATATGTGTAATCAATGTAACATGATTAAAGTATGTAGTGCTATTTGAAAAATTTATGACGTCACGTGTATCTTATACCATAATGCAGTTACATGCACCAAATCTCCACACTCATGTTAGCCCCTCATTCTAACATAACGCTCAAAATTCCAATACCTATCCAAACAAAAAAGTTATAATAGGTGCACAAGATAAATGGGACACCCTGCATAGAAACGCAGCTTATTGTAATACTATTTGAAACAATTATTTTAACTCAGAAAATAAGTAGTGAACTAGTATATATGCTAATTAAGTCCAATAAACTGAAATTTCGAGATATGTTAATATTAACAGAGCGTCAGTTTGTAGACGTAGCGCTACTATACTACCTACTGTACTTGTAGAGTAATAACTCACATCTGTCACTGTCAACGAGACATGCAGGTGAATGACAGGCGAGAGGCGCGTAATGAGTCGGGAATGTGCTAAATGACTTGTACTGTATGAAGACGTGCTAAGACTCTATAGTGACGCACTGCGCGACGTGCGAACAATGGAGGAGGTCAAAGTCTCGGATTGTGACAAATATTTCTTACGTAGGACGATTGCTCTCTCTTGCAGTTTCGCACTTTTCTTTTTCTACTTCATAGACAGGTTGTTTCGACAAAAGCGGTTAAGTCCTCTTCTGTGTTAAAGTGCAATCGTTTCCCGCTACAGTCTAGAACAGCGTTTTTCAACCTTTGGCACATTCAAGGTGTAATTTAAAATCCCGCGGCCTAATCTACCTCCTGCATAATAGCCAAATTGGCTAGTCTCTTATACATGAGACAACTCATCCTGCCTAAGGTATTACGTGGTTTTTCTAAGGCGTAAGACAAATGTCGGGATGAGCCCTATAAGAAATGGGCCACGGACCTATATGCCCTTCCCCATATATATTCCCCTTTATTATAAACGACGTATGCCCTAGTTCAGAACCTATAAATTGTCTATTAAATATACGAGGTCACTCAATTAGTCGCAAATTGAAAGGACAGGGACCTCTCAAATTGCAGATTTAGATTTCACGGCGCTTTTTCCGACGGCCTTCACATGCTTTGTCATCGAACAACAGATGACAGCGTCTCGCCATCCTAACGGCAAACATCAGCCATCTTCTCCTCGCCCCGTTCGTGATCACTTGATCAAATCTCAGTCCTCCTCGCGTATGTGGTACCTAAGAGGTTACGTCCAATTTCGGCTTCCCCTTCAAAATTTTCTAGAGCTCCTTCAGTGGAGCAGCGTAACCCGGAGTGAGACTAGTGGCCAACAGGCTTGGAGCTCACATACTTAGTTTTGTACAGCCCCAACCCCTTGCAAGGATGCGTTTTGCGTACCTTTTAAATTTGTCCTCCCAATTCTCTTTCGATTTTCGATTTTTTTTTCGATCACTAAAGCTGCGATTCCAAACGAGGGGGGATTTTTAGGGTTTTAGGAGACTGAAGACTATAAACATACAATAAATAAGATAAATTTATATTCATTCATTCATTCATTCATTCATTCATTCATTCATTCATTCATTCATTCATTCATTCATTCATTCATTCATTCATTCATTCATTCAAAGTATTCTGTCCAAGGGCAGATCTTTCACTGCAAATCCAGCATTCTCCAATCTTTCTTATTTTCTGCCTTCCTCTTTGTATCCGCATATGATCCGTAATATGTAAAATGAAATACAATATTTTCAATTTTATATGCATTATTTTTGAGTCAACATAGGCGGGATTATAGTATGATGAATTGTGAAAGGGCGCATGGGGCAAGATGAGGTTGAGAAGAGAAACAAAAAAAAAACGCATTATTCACAAATAGAACTAACATGCTTATTTGTTTGTTTGTTTTACGTTTATTATATAAATATGAAGTTTAATGATAGAAAATTATTGCAATGCAATATTAGTGTGATAATTAGGGCCGTGACATCGGTATTTTTGTAGACGATATTCGTGAGCATACCTCTCTGTGCATCGTCTTGCACTGTCTCTGTTTGCCTTTCGCTCGTACAGTCAGACTCAAGCAGTTTGCCGTGCAGCACAGTGTAGTAGGCTCCCGCTCGAGTAACAATGTTCAGGAAAGAATACCCTGGAGTGCCTCTTCCTCCTATTCCCATTTTAACGCAATGGGGATCATAGCTGGAAGCTTGCACATACTTTCTCACAATAATATTGCTAGCGCAAAAGGAATCATTCAAATGTTTGATGGTAACGATGCAGCTTCCATAAATAATGCCCAAACTCTTCTTGATAACCTATATATTAAAAAACAGTGTGAATATATTTAATCTAATTTTGGATTTATGCCCTCTACAATCGAATGCCTCGAAAAAAACTGGTGTGAAATTGGTAGAGCAAATATCTATAGTAAGTAATCTCTTCTCAAAAGCGAATGGTCTGCAAGATGATATAAGCAAAAAGGTGTCTGCGAAAATGAACACAGTAATTACAAAAGAATAAAACAGTGGTTTCAATTTATTAAGTAAAATTGCGAGAGTTTTGTCAGATGACAAGTACGATTGTGTTATAAACTTGATGTAGAAATAGATGATGTGAAATATTTTACATTTGCTCCCTTGCTTTCAGGCGATGTTGAACGCAGTTTTTCCGCATACAAGGTTATACTATCCGACACTCGGCGGTCATTTTCATTTGAAACTTTGAAAATGAATGTTGTTGTTTATTGCAGCAGGAACGAAAACCAGGCAAACAACATGCAAGAAAAGTAAGGTACGGATTAGATGTTATAAATAAATTAATGTAAGAGTTAAATATAGAGAAAGCAAAATTGTACGCCATATACGCTTTCGGCATTCTAAAACTGTAATGCAAAACTCTAAATATAAAAAAAACAACCTTTTCAGACATGTTTTACCACATTCGTGGCAATTTAAGTATGATTTCTAACAATTATTCTCAACCTCATCGGCATTTTAGACCTTTCCGATATTATCCCTTATATACAATGATTTGTATTGTCTTGATTTTATAATGCGCAATAATCGTATACAAAACACGGAACGTGCTTGCTTAGGCGTGCGTCAAATTTGCTTCCGCTGCCTGTACTTGAAACACGTCGACTACATTCTGTCCGGCGTCGTGTGCTCACCTTCAAACTCATACAAATATACCGATGTCACGGCCCTAGTGATAATATGGTATTATGCATGTTTTCTTAATTTGTTATTTTAGAAAATATGAAAACATGCAATATTATAATACGTTTTGACAAGGTATTTAATACGATTTTTTTTTTTTTTCATAAAACAAGCAAAATACGATATTTTAAATATTTGTACCATATTCTTACTGATTTGGGTTGGGCGTCAGTCATTCTCTTCTCTGCCGTTCTTACATACAATGTGTTGATCGATTTTGACTTGTGCCTTGTTCGCTGAAAGTTGATTCTTTTGGACTCACTGTTTTTACTAGGCCTACTATTTTCGCTTTTATTTTTGCAATTTTTTCTGAGACAACCTTTGATATTTTCATTTTCTCGTGACACGCCAGCGGATCATTCGCGATATAGCCCAATAGGAACAAACGTGATAAGTATAGATGTTTATGTTAAAATAAATTTCATTGGGGTTTTGCATATCTTGATTCGTAGTTCTGGCTTCTTTAATATTCCCGTAATTTCGGATATCTCTGATGTGTCAATTAGATGCTAAGTGGCAACTGTTCTTTGTAAAGAATCTCCTGCGACTGTACATAAACATAACAAAGTTGAAACTTTAAGCAAACGTTTAAAACAAACTACTAAATAAAGATTCGCTGATTACAAATGTCATCAATCATAATTCTTCATCAACGGTAGAAAAGACAGCTGCACACTGTAGCGTTGAGTTTCGCTGCTAATCTGTTCAGACCCGGACTTGGATTTCGATGGCCGACATTTGGTATAATACGACAGGTGCTTTTTGTGAAGTACAGTACACTTAACTGTTGTGTTAAAATGTTATATTTTTAATGTAAAAAGTTGATTGCTTTCATGGCTTCCAGGTGACTCGACTTTATAGCTCAAACGAGTTTTTTCGTGATATGACCTGGAAAAACAAATATTTGACAGCAGCATGTAAAGTTAAAATATGTAAAACTTTAGAAAGACCACTACTACTGTAGCATAGCCTATGGGGTTGAAATCTGAGCTGAAACAAAAGTAACAAAACAAAAATTTCGAACAACAGAAACCAGCACTACGAGCTATTGTAGGAAGAAGAATAAGAAATAAAGATATATGGAAATAATGTAATATGAAAAATATTATAAACGTTGTAAAGCGAGGAAGACTAGAATGAATCATGTTAACAGTGCAGATGATTATCGATTAATTGATTAAATACAAAGCAGCGAAAGGAAGATATTTTTAGAAGATCTAAATTAATATAAATTAAAAAACAGATTCACCATAATAATATTTGTATGAAGAGAAACAGGATTTGAGTAAATACAATAATAATAATAATAATAATAATAATAATAATAATAATAATAATAATAATAATAATAAATTGTTATCAAGGATGCAATTCGACCGATTCCATTCTCCTGTGAATATTATGACCGAATATAAACATACTTAGAAATCACAGAATTTCGCAGTTAATTTGGAAACATTTTCAGATAAAACTTCACATTTCGCATTTTATTGCGAATTAGTTTTCATATTAATACAAGAATTTCGTATAATTGAGATAAGAGGAATACGATTTTTTAAATGTCTAAACTGAACGAAGATTAGAATGTCATAGAGCAATATCACTACTGTTTCAGGATATTTGGGGTTTAAAGTAATCGTCGCATAACTTATGTTTTCAATTAAAGCACTGTCTTCTTATTACGATATAATTTTATCTCCTTACATTAGATATTTCAATATTTCTAGGCTTACTTTACGTTCACACTTCTCCCAAGATACCCTTACATTACAAAATTCGCACATTATTATGTTTGTTTCGGAAACTTAAACACCTTCACTCGCAAACTATTTCACACTATTATAGACTGTGACTGCAGAGATGCGACTCATTTTCACAGCTGAAACTTGAAAAAGATTTATCTCAAAACTAGGAAATTTCAATACGCCTCAATTTCAATACTCACCTAAGTGCATGGCAAATGTTACTGACTTAAGAGAATTTTCAATAGGAGGGGTGGGCTGTTAAATTTCTTTGTTAGATAATGCAATGCGTATTTAATTACAGCTTTCATCTACTGTGGGAGAAAGGATGCTTTTCTCGACAAAAAAAATTAGGAAATATATGTGATTATCCGGAGAACTTACCTTTTGTCACAAGAATGAATTTAGTCTGCTTCGTTGCAAAACATTTTTCGCGAAAACCCGAGGTAAAAATATTGGTATATTCCGTATTATTACATATATCTTCACAGAGAACGCCATTTCCCCTTTTAAACTATGTTTTAACCCCTTTTATCGTTAATGAAAAAATCTGTAGCGTTCAAACATACATAATTAGCGAAACTTCCTGATGATCTGGTCAGAATGGCTCAATGGAATATCTAAAAGAACACAAGTAAAACACAAGACAAGGAACACACAGATAGTGCCTCAGGAAATGTAATAAAATATATCCATTACCTGCCGGAAATCGAACTGGTCTGCTTGGAATTTCAGCCAAGAATGCTGTTAATTAAGCCAAAATAATAATAATAATAATAATAATAATAATAATAATAATAATAATAATAGTAGTAGTAGTAGTAGTATCAGTAGCAGCAGCAGCTCAGACTTACAAAAACTTTTCTAAAAATGTATGCTACATTTATAGTTTCTTGGGGCGCTGAATTCAAAACTGAGCTCAGATTTTATCTATCACGTACCATTTCTCCCAATGTAGCATTGGCACTTTTAGCAATGTTAGTGTAGCGTTATTGAATTTAATATGGAAAAGTGATGAAATGAAACATATTATCCTGTGGCAAATATGAAAGGTATATTTTCCAAAAAACTAATAGATTGTCATAATTAACAACTCACATTTATTTTTTATTTTGATGTACCGAAGTACATATGATATTTCTCTCATCAACTCACATTTAGTCAAAAGCTTTATACCGCCTTTTTCTGTTCATGGTAAAGTTGCGTTTGTTGCTTTTCCTCATGTATGAGCTCCGAGAGATGTTCTTTGTGGCCAGCGTTTTTGTTCCCAATGACTGCTTCTTGCTCTCCTGTCCCATTCACAGAGGAAATATCGAGGAAATTAGCAGACCTTTACCTAGCCTCCTGACCAAGGAGTATGCACATCTCTCTCCAATCTCCACACATCATCAAGTTACGATCTTTATATTTTAAAGAACCACTTCTGGATTCTCATAAGTTTTCTTATGGTGAACGGAATGACTAACAGGTAACGAAGAATACCTGTTGCCATTATGCTAGAGCACTCATGACTGTCTTCAGACTTCTTTTGGAGGTATCGATAAAAGTCTCCATTCATTCACTTCGTACTGAATATTAAGGTTTTATATCGGACCAGGAATATAACTGCAATATACTAAGGCACCCTCTTGTGAAAATTAGGAAGTAAATTCCACTTCTCCACTCCTGTACCAATTAAGAAATGTCCCTGGTGTCAGAAAATTCATTTAATTTAATATGGAGCGTAAGAGCTCAGCTTTTTCCTCGGGTAATCCTAAATCTCTTACTAAATTACTGAATATAAACTGGTAAACTCTTCAGGACTTTTCACTTTCTACATCACACAGTCTTATATAATCTAGATTGTGTTTCTGGTGCCCATGATCAAGTTAGTGTAAAATTTTACATTAAAGCACTGGGTTATGAATGCAGCAAAATCACCAGTATATTTTTATTTATTTTATTTTTTTTATACTTGCAGAGTTAAGGCCATAGGGCCTTCTCTTACATTCTATCACAGCCGTGTCGAAAATGTGACTCACGAGCACATTGTGGCTCGCAATGGTAGCTATGCATTTCTCTTACTTCCTGCTTCCACAACCCCCATCCTATCACTCACTGGAATAAAACTCAGTTCCATTTGCTTATTTGTCTCTGACCTGCGAGTGGCGTATCGTCCAATGTCTCTCTCGAAACTAATGTACCTCTACAAAAACGAAAGTTTCATGGGGGATGGGAGGACGCATTTTTTTTTTTTTTTGCTGCCAATATGATGAGAATATTAAATGTATGATTTGTTCACAAGTATTACAAGGAAAAGGTTGTGTAACATAAAACAGCATTGTACTAAATGTCACTCATGAAACATTAAAAGGTGAAGTGTTATTATTATTATTATTATTATTATTATTGTTATTATTATTATTATCATTATTATTATTATTATTATTATTATTATTATTATTATTATTATTATTATTATTATTATTATTATTATTATTATTATCATCTCTGTATGTCGATCCATTTTCAGCCGTTAATGCCTTTAGATCTTCAATTTAAACTCACAGATTTACAATGTAATGTTAAATGAAAGCTAGATGTATGGACTTGACAAATGTTGAACTTTTCAAATCTTTGCCAAAAAATAAATATCTGAAGCTTCATTCTTTCGCTTGCTCTTTTGAAGCCATGTTCGCTAAAACTTACGTTTGTGAAAAATTATTTTCAACAATTAAAATAGTAAAAACCAAATTTAGATCACGACTGACAGACAAATACCTTCGTGATCAACTACGACCGGCAGTAAGTGACATAATTCCCGATTTTGAAACTCTGTCGCAGAGATATTCTGAAGACAGTTAATTTTAGGTTGTAATAATGTGTCCTATGTTTTCTTGTTAATTTCTTTCTTCGTTACACGTACTAAAACATTAATTTGCAACCTTGTACTGTAGAAAATTATATTTAAGTGCTCGACGTAAGGAAAATGAAAATCCGTTACTAATTCAGACAGTTGGTTCACTTCCCCTTCGGGTGTCCGCCTCCCTCCATAGGCGCTATGCACGTTGCAGGTTACACAGTGTGGCTCGGCGCACGATGACATTTTCGCCACGGCTGCTCTATCAGATGATAAAGTACACAAGCAGTGAAATTTAAAAAAAGTGAAAGAACAAAATACTAACATATTACAGAAAGTAATAACATAACAAGAGTTGTCACTGTACAAAAATGAAAATAATACCATAGATAGACTAATAGAAAAGTAAAATACAAATCTAAAGACTGGAATATACTATAAGCAACTCAATTAGTACAAATAGTTAACAGCGAAAACGTAAGGAAGAATACAGGAAATGGAATGCAATATGATAATAAAAAAACTGAATTTAAATAAAAGCCACAATATTAATACTATAAAACATAAAGTATAGTTTTGTATAAAAATGGTACGTGACGTGCCATTTTTTATGTCATTTCTGGCTTCAGCATACAAAAATACATAAAGGAGAACTAATTTTTTTTAAGTTTTTTTTTTTTTCATGGGAAGCAGAGTGCGAATTAACGGGGGGGGGGGAATTTCCCTCCAATTGGAAAGTTATCTCCCTCTCATAAATTCATATTAACATCCCTGCCAGAGATAACTTCTATCACCCCTTACAAAATATAATTGTTTTAATACGAGTGTATGTACTTTATAAAGTATAAAGTAAGCAAAGAAAATAATATTGATGTATTATCATCACCGGCAAGCTGACAACAATCAATAACTTAGGAATTACACATCTTATCATAAGCCTGCTCATAGATATAATAATTATTATTATGACCAAGATGCAAGACAAGCGACTCAGTGCAACCAAGCGTTGAGCCGTATCGAATGAGTATAATAATTATAATTTTATGTATGGTATTCTCTAACTAGAATTCTATCCACCCCTCCTCATAAAATCTTAATTCGCACCCTGCTGGCAGGCCTGTGTAATTGATTACGCAAATCTTATACAATCGTATGACTACAAAGCACTGTCCTTCGTGTAGCACATATTTAATAGGTGACAAAATGAATGCAGATCATGTGCGTTGGTTGCTTCTGAAAAACAATGTTGAGCAACTGACCAGTCGTACAGTATAAGGTAAGGCGTGCTTTCGTTTCACACCGTGTGACCTAATTTCAAACCGTCAGATTTGCTTCACTCGATTTATATGCTCTTGATGAACTTGAGTAGGTGACAGGGCGGAATAAACGCCTCTTCATGTTATTCCTTGTACTAAATCACTCTATGGATAGTCTTTTTTTTGTATAAAAGTAAAGTGTTCCCTTCAAACACGTGAAGACGCTGGGGTGGGGACATGGAGGTAGAGCTCCATACTTTCATGACCATGAGGTGGTGTGTACGGTCGACACCACGCTATCTAAAATATGTGACCTTATGAATTTCGCTGTCACGTGTTTCACAATCTCCGAAACAATAGTCCATGAAATCTTCAGAATTTCTCCTAATTCTCGTACTGTTAGCCGTAGATTTTTGTTGAATGTAGTCCTCAGGCATTCAAAATTTACTCGCATCATCACCTTAACTTTATTTGACCGACTTACTTCATACATTAAAATTTTTCTTTACAAAAAAAAAAAAAATATATATATATATATATATATTTTATTTTACAAAATTTTAAAAATATAAAATTAGATAAATATTTAACATAAAATTAGATAAATATTCAACATATGTTGAGTTACTGATATGATTACCGGTAAATAGTTTATGTGTTTAATAAAACATTTATTTATTTTATTGGGTTATTTTACGACGCTGTATCAACATCTAGGTTATTTAGCGTCTGAATTATATGAAGGTGATAATGCCGGTGAAATGAGTCCGGGGTCCAGCACCGAAAGTCACCCAGCATTTGCTCGTATTGGGTTGAGGGAAAACCCCGGAAAAACTTCAACCAGGTAGCTTGCCCCGACCGGGATTCGAACCCGGGCCACCTAGTTTCGCGCCCAGACGCGCTGACCGTTACTCCACAGGTGTGGACTTAATAAAACATCATATTAGCATCAGTATGCAGGGTAATTAACGAGGATTTACAGTCACTTACGGAGCTTATTCCCGAAGACATTCTGAGCATAAAATGTCATATAAACATTTGTTCTAGTTTCAATATTTTCAGATCTACACTAATTTGAAATTGTTTGTAAAATGTCATTATTCTTGAGTTTTAAGGGTAAAAGAATATTACAGATAAAGAATGAACTATTCAGGAGTATTATTTCTTTAATTAGCTAGTATTCTAAAGCTAAAATTGTGTTGTGAATTCTATAATTATTGCTTTGTACAGATTTTTTTTTCCGATTTTTAACTACAAACTTACATTTTCTTACGCATTTATCAAACAATTGTTACAAATCACGCCGCTCTTGTAAATTCTTCAAGGCTGTATATTAGGATGCACAATTAAACTGTAAAGAATCAAGTTCCTAAAGTTGTATGATTTGTAACAATTTTCGTGATAAGTGCGTAAGAATGTTGTAATTTTTAGTTAAAATTGAAAAACAAAATCTGTACAAAACAATTAACAACATATTTTTAGCTTGAGAACAGTAGTCAATTAAATAAATATACTTCTGAATAGTTCATTCTCTGTTTGTAATATTTCTTTACCCTTAAAACTAAAGAAATTTGACAAATTTAAATTTAAATTAGTGTAACTCTGGAAATATTGAGATTAGGACACATGTTTATGACATTTCTTGCTCAGAATGGCTTCAGAAATAAGCTCACTCTGTATAAGGTAATTGATGAGCATATTCACAACTACCATTTCAGATTTAGCTATACTAAGCAGTGGTGTCACATCCGGAGGTCACAAAGTTATTTTTAAACTGAAATTGGAAGTCACATGGAGTAGAATTGAAAACTAGATACATGAACCATGACTCAAGGTAATAATTGAGTAATAGCATGTGTCCATATTATGAGAGCGAAGTAAATCCAGCAAAGACTTTTTCTTGTAACAGTTAACCTGACATCGTATTTTTTCGACGTGTACTCGTTTTCCGTCTTTAAAGGTACAAGAACCCGTCAGAAATGAAAAATCTGCTTCCAATATCGGAATTAACTCTTAAACTCAATAATAACAAAACTTACTGCTTCGGTAACAGCATTATAGTCGTTTTTAAGTGTTATGCCTATAGGATATGTTGTGTACTGTAAGCTGTATAGTTGTATACTGTACTACGAAAAGACCAAAGTTGTTTATTAATTACGCGCGCACCCTTTGACACTGAAATTGGTCGCTGTTCAGAGACTAAGTACCACCTCGGAATAGCTCGGGAATCATCGTGCGCGCTGTGTTTACACATGTGTGTTTTACGTACAGAGATTCGAAGCCCGGTCTCTGTAACGAGAAGAAAGAGCTCTATTGCTAAGCCTGAATGCTTCGTAGGGACTGTGTCATTTCGTGACATACGTTACGTCGCTGCTATGACTTGATTTCATCCTCGGACCTCGATGCTTAATATTTCCCCGTGTGAATCTCGCGTTACTCCGAGTAGGCTAAACTTTACCGTAACAGAAGGAATGTCAAAAGTAGTCTACTTAAAACAGGAGTATGAAGGTTCCTCTTAACATCACGTGTCAGTCACCGGCGTAGCTCAGTCGGCTGAGGTGCTTGTCTGCCGATCCAGAGTTGCAGGAGTTCGATTCCCGCTTGAGCTGATTATCTGGTTGGGTTTTCCCCAACCTTAAGGCGAATGTCCGGTAATCTATGGCGAATCCTCGACTTCATTTCGCCAAGTACCATCTTGCTATCATCAATCTCATCGACGCTAAATAACCGAGTAGTTGATAGACCGTCGTTAAATAACGACTAAAAAAATCAACCCAAGTGGGAGTTAAACCCACGCTTGAGAACAGCGTCGAAACAGTACGAAAATTCGCCTACCGCCTGAGCTACACCGGCGTCTAATAATTATTTTATTCTTATTTTAAAACAGCGGTCGTCAGCACAGAATACCCTGGAGCTAACGTCTTTTACCCGCGGAAAACACAGTGCACCATGGTGCACTCGTAGCTGCTAGCGGGTATGCTCTCTACCTCTTCCTGCTGCACGACGAGGCACACGGGATGGCTCCGCTTACCCTTTGCACATTTTAGCGAGTGCTGACGACCATTGTTTTAAAATATACCGGTACTGTTTGCATACTATTTATTTCATTCTTTTAACACACTTGCATTTGCATAAAAAGAAATCTAGTAGGAAATGTCAAGATTAATTTTAAATAACTCATTTTATTAAATATTCTAATGCTATGTTTGAAAAATATTTCATGTGCGTTATCCACAAATGAATTGATTAGCAGACGTTCAGTATTGTATGTGCAGAATTCGGCCAGTGATTCAGAATAAAAGACTTTACATAAAGAAGTATGTCGAAGTTATAGTTATTTAAACATAATTTGCAGTGCGTTGCGAGGTACTTTCGATACATTATTAACTTCAGCGTTTAATTTGCTTGTCTCTTGAGAATGACAGCTTTGCTTTATACAATTGAAAGTCTTATTAAATTTAGCTTCCATTTTTGTTATTATTTGGAAATAATAACTCAGTTGATCCGGATAATCTATTATCTACGTTCCCTCTCACTGAAACTAGGAAAAAGTAAGTGTCCAATTTTTTCCATATCGCCTCATGCGATTGTCTCGTGCTCTGGTCAACACATGACAAAGGAATTCAGAAACTTGTGCATGTCTTCAGTTTATACACAACCCTTCTCGCGTGGGTGGAGTCGGAAGAATCTCTAGTGAGTGTTAACACCTGTGTAATCATAGAACTGTCCTGAACTTCATTTCTAATGTTATTTGAATGTGAAACATAAACAAGGGAGATGTCATCCTTCGGTCTGTATTTATCCACTTGAACCTTTTCTTCCCTTACGAAGTAGATGTCTTCTTGGGCAGTTACATTCTGACCAAGTGTATATCGAAATATACGAAGTGTCTAGAAGTTCTGTGTTGACATGTGTTATGGTTCTTCTACGCTTGGCTACATTACATTCAAGATTGTTACATCGAAAATTTGTTAAACATAACGTCAGAGGCCACCGGCGTAATGTAGAAGTGAGAAGACTCAGAGATTACTGAATGGATAAAGTGAGAAAATATACTGCAATGCTACTGAAAACGAAGCAGTAGATCGCAGTAGAAAATGATAGACGGAAATGGAGAAGACTAAGGGTCGGTTTGGGCTATAACTATATGGATGGATGAATGGATGGATGAATGGATGGATGGATGGATGGATGGATGGATGGATGGATGGATGAACGAACGAATGGAAAAGAATCCTTTCCCCGATGGAAGGTTCCAGTCAAAATTTGTTAGCCATTTCTCGTCCAAGTTGAAATTTTACTATGAATAACCTAACACTTCACAGAGTTTTAAAATAAATTACTTATAATGCAATTGAAAATTGCTAAACTATTCAGTTCAGTTACTAAAAGCAACTTTATTCCACACTTCGACAGCTAGGCTTCACTTAAGAGTATTCCGAGATAGATCTTGTCTCGCGTAATAGTTGAAGTCGACTGAAGTTCTCAGCTCTGATTTGATTAAATGTGTTGTGCTCATACTTCAGACATCTGTCCAATTCAATGAGATGAAACATCCTTTTTGTACGAAAATTACTACTTGGTATGCTTAGAACATAACTAGCCATTTTTTTCCAAAATTATAATATGAATAGTGTTTTATTTTAAACAGGTGAGCACTAAAACCCATTTCCTGCAAGCATTACCTTCCAAAAAGACTGTACATTTCAATGCATCTCTTGAACAACAAAATTCGTCATATAAACAGTCATAAGTTACGGCAAAATTAATTGTTTAGAATAATGATTTTTAAATTATACAGAAATAAGTGACGAAAATGCTCGAAAAGAAGAAAAATACGGGAGCCGGGAGACTATTAAAACTTAGGGTCAAATACGGAAGATCTCGGGAATTACAGGAGGGTTGGCAACCTTAGCTGCTATCGGTACTACTATCACCACTGCTACTATAATACTACTACCGGTACTGCTGCTGCTACTACTACTAATGCTGCTATTGCTACTATCGATACTACTACTACTACTACCACCACTACCACCATCACTGGTGCTGCTATACTACTACTACTACTACTACTACTACTACTACATCACTGGTGCTGTTAGTAGTACTACTAATATCACTGGTGCTGCTAGCACTACTACTACCACTAATACTGATAGTAGGCCTACTACTATTACTGCTACCGGTATTACTACTACTACCACCACCACTGGTGCTGTTAGTACTACTACTACTATCACTGGTGCTGCTAGTACTACCACCATTGATACTGATAGTACTACTACTATCACTGCTACTACTGCTACTATTAAAAATACTACTACTACTACTATTACAACTATTACTACTACTATCACTGGTGCTGCTAGTACTACTACTACCACTGATACTGATAGTAGGCCTACTACTATTACTGTTACCGGTACTGGTACTACTACTACTACTACTACTACTACTACTACTACTACCACCACTACTACCACCACCACTGGTGCTGTTAGTAATACTACTATCACTGGTGCTGCTAGTACTACTACCATTTATACTGATAGTACTACTACTATTACTGATACCGGTACTGCTACTACTGCTACTATTACTACTACTACTACTACTACTACTACTATTACCACCACCACCACTGGTGCTGCTACTACTACTACTACTACTACTACTACTACTACTACTACTACTACTACTACTACTACTACTACATCATCACTGGTGCTGTTAGTACTACTACTATCACTGGTGCTGCTGTAGAGGATTTCACGTTAAGAAAAAAGCATTGAGCATTATGGGGCTATTCCATCAATGGCCAGTTGTCATAGAAACTCCTACTTACAACATTGCTTGTGCAATGTATTAAGCAAGGCCCATAAAACCAATGCTTTTATCTTAACATGGAATCCTCTATAGTACTACTACCACTGATACTGATAGTACTACTACTATTACTGCTACCGGTACTGCTACTACTACTACTACTACTACTACTACTACTACTACTACTACTACTACTATCACCACCACCACTACTACTACTACGCTGCAGATTTTAGACGGGAAACCTTGGAGATAGGCCTGCATCCAAACTATATAAAATAGAAATACATGATCAGTAACTAATTACACCTTAAGATTTATAAGTTCCACTATGAAATTCTTTTTAGTAGGTCATTTAATGGCACTGTATCTTCTACTAGATTATTTACCGTCGATGGGATTGGAATTCGCAAGATGGTATTTGGCGAGATGAGGCTGACCATTCACCATGGGACTATCTGACATTCATCTTAGAGTTCTGTAATATCTCGGAGGAGAAATCTCAACTAGGTAATCATCCTAAGAAGGAATCGAACCCAGCTTCGGACAAGTAGGTAAACGCGTCTGCCAACAGAGCTAAGCGGTGACTTCGAAGTTCTAAGACATGAACATGTTTTATTTTTGGAGTGAATATAAACTGACTTTGAATAACCCTTATATTTTTCTTTTCCAATGATACATCCATTATATTGTACACGTTGTTTTGTTTATATATAGAACTGACTAGTGACTATATGGCTGTCATAGAAAGGTCATGACATAGCAGGATCATTAAAGCGGAGACATCTAAGATTCGTTTCGTACAGCCCCACACGCAGCTGCCACGTTTGACTGGTGCTTGTTTTTTATGGGCAGTTTTATCGCACACAACAAATATGTGTTCTCCAGAACTAAAATAACCCTCAAAAGCTTTGGCTAATATCTCAGATATGCCGCCATTGAGCATATTATAAACAGAAAAATCACCTTACTGAGAAAATTGTTCACAACGGATGTTATTTGCTAAAAATGAATATATTTTGGCTCAGCAATACCTTCATATTAATTGTTTCAGTATTGTGATGCTTACAATGCTTGTTGTTGCATTTTGAGACTCGCGATATCAAATTCGGCCGGGGAGGATATATTTTAAGGGAGAAAAACTTTCTTTACATGAAATTGTAACCTGAAGATTGGTATAATAATGTTATAAAACTTGAACTCTGTAATAGATTTAATATTATGACAAAGTACAGAGTGATTTACTCGTATACAGGGTGTTTAAAAAAATACGGGGCATAATTTCAGGTATGTATTTCCCACATGTAGACAATCAAAATAGTTCATTACAACATGTGTCCGGAAATGCTTTATTTCCGAGTTATGGCCTTCACAACATTGAAATTCATCGGAACGTTTTTCTTTCCGCAGGTCGTTGCCGTCAAAGGAGACATTAAGAGGGCACTCTGACAGTTCATTCCGAGGCGAAGGTTACATTCAGTGTTGTGTAAGCGTTAGACTGTGCGACATTTATTCAAATCAAGAGCTGGCAGAGATACACTTCTTGTACGGTAAGGTGGACGGCAATGCTGCGCTAGCTCGTCGTTTGTACCAGGAGAGGTACCACAGCGACAATGTCCAGATCGGAAGACATTTGTACGTCTCCATTACCGTCTGTGCGAGTATGGAAAATTTAACTCTCCTGGTTTGGGAAGGGGACGACCAAGATCTACAACTCCAGAAGTACAGGAGGAGATTCTGGAGGCTGTGAACATGACTCCTTCTATCAGCACACGAAGGGTAGCGTTCAAGTCAATGTTCCTCATACGACTGTCTGGAGACTGTTGAAAGAGTATCAATTGTATCCTTATCATTTGCAACGTGTACAGGCCCTGTCACCAGCAGATTACCCTGCACGAGTTAGGTTCTGTCAGTGGTCGTTGCAGCAGTGTGGTGTAAATCCGAACTTTCCTGCCTTAGTATTATTTACAGATGAAGCACAGTTCACACGAGATGGCATAACAAATTTACACAATCAGCATGTATGGGCGTATGAAAACCCACGTGCAACTGTTCCATCTCATCACCAGGTGCGGTTCTTCCTCAACATGTGGGCCGGTATCATTGGTGATCGATTACTGTAGTTGGACCCCATGTACTTGTAAACAGACTTACGGGGCAGGCGTACACAAACTTCCTGGAAAACACCATACCTCATGTTTTAGAAGACACTCCACTGATCAGTCGTCAACACATTCACTTCTTGCATGATGGCGCTCCTGCACACTTCAGTCGTACGGCTCGCCGGTACTTGGATCGAAGGTTTCCTGATCGATGGATAGGTAGAGGTGGCCCAATTGCTTGGCCTCCACGCTCACCTGATCTGAACCCTCTCGATTTCTACTTGTGGGGCCATTTAAAATCATTGGTTTATTCGTCTCCGGTGCCTGATTTGGAATCCCTTCGGAATCGAATTGTGACATGTTCTGAGGACATACGCAATACTCCTGGAGTTTGGGATCGTGTTCGCAGGTCAATGAGACATCGATTTGAGGTCTGTATTCAAGCAGGAGGTGGACATTTTGAACATCTTCTGTAATGACAACGACCTGCGGAAAGAAAAACGTTCCGGTAAATTTCAATGTTGCGAAGGCCATAACTCGGAAATGAAGCATTTCCGGACACATGTTGTAATGAACTATTTTGATTGTCTACATGTGGGAAATACATACCTGAAATTATGCCCCGTATTTTTAAACACCCTGTATAGAACTAACAAATTTCTTTTTCTTTCTTTCTTTCTTTCTTTCTTTCTTTCTTTCTTTCTTTCTTTCTTTCTTTCTTTCTTTCAAAACGAATGATGCTAGCCACAATTTGTTATACCTCAAATGTAGAGTATCTTTGGGAGATTACTTCTTATTATTATCATTAATTTCTCTAAATAGATTTAAAAAACCTCTAATGGCAATTACATTAATATTCTCATTATAGAAATATATTTTAGATTTATCTATATATATTTTTTTTCTCCCTGTAACATAGTCCTAGTAAGCTTATATTAAATTAATTTTCATCATTTTACTAGCTATCTCAAATATTAAATTAATTATAATTGATTGAATTAAATTAGCTCATAAATTAAGTTACTATTTTACCTTATAGGTTTATCTAAATTTAAATATATATATATTTTGATGTACCGAAGTACATATGATATTTCCATGCAGATATTCTGCGTCATCATATGATGAAAGAGTGATGGAACGGAGAAAAATTCTCCCCGGCGCCAGGATTTGAACCCGGGTTTTCAGCTCTACGTGCTGATGCTTTATCCACTAAGCCACTTCGGTACATCAAAATATATATATGATATGCGTAATAAATCACTTTGTGATTTAAGACGGCGCCTATACCGTCGGATCCCGGCCAACCAGTCACTCATTCGAGTGCACCTCAACACATGTATGGACTTCGGTCCTGCGTGCATAGACATCTATGACGTAGTGCAGAGGGCGGCCACCAGAGGGAACCCAAGAGATGGAACTTAATCTGAGACGATTCTAACCGGCGTCGGGGTTGTATCCGGCGTGGCTTAGTGGATAAAGCATCAGCACGTAGAGCTGAAAACCCGGGTTCAAATCCCGGCGCCGGAGAGAATTTTTCTCCGTTCCATCACTCTTTCATCATAAATTTAAATAACTATGTAATCTACTAGTCGTTAAAACTGAAGAATATTGCTGGAGAACCTTTTAAGTGTAGTGTAAATATTTGTAATTTAAATATGTATTGTATTGATTAAGGCTGGTTGAGTGGAAGAGAAGGCCTTATGGCCTTAACTCTGCCAGCGAAAATAAAACATTATTATTATTATTATTATTATTATTATTATTATTATTATTATTATTATTATTATTATTATTATTACTACTAACCTCTATAGCAAATGTTGAAAATTCTTTATTTATTCGGCTAGAAATTCACTTAATAACCGGTTTTTAACGTCAAATTAAGCAGAACTTCTGATTCCCTTTCACGAGATGCGCAGATGTTTATTCTTTATTCCTTATTGTTGGCAGCTGTTTTCGACATTTTGTTTTAGTCATTGAAAATGCAGTACACATTAAATCTTCGCACCAGAAATAACACAGTTTACACTACCACAAAAACAAAGCCACTCTTCACACACCTAAACAACATAAACAAGAAATACACACATTCGGCAGTAAATCGCGTATATACACAACACATCTTCGCAAATCCCCCGAACACAAACAACAGAACAACACTGGAGAAACTCCTCTACAACTACCACCAGCCCCCACCACCAAACTAAAACACACAAACAAAACCACAAACACGTGTTGGAAATTTGAATACTGTCTGAGAGGACACACGACAGCAACAGAGAGGCAGATGAATAAAATAACACCACACCATGAAAGTCTCCATAACGATTCAGACGCTTCTGCCACCGGAAGGGGAAACTCAAAAATGTATGTATGTATGCACAGTGTTCTGCCCAAGAGCAGGTCTTTAACTACAAACCCAGCATTTCCCTTTTTTGCTTTCCTCTTAATCTCCCCATATAATACTTTAATGCTGTCTATCAACTGATATCTTTTACCCCGAACTCTTGTCCCGTTCACCATTCCTTAAGCATTCCAAATTAACAAATTAGGCCTACACCAAAATAATTAAAAAAAAAAAAAATAAAGTAAAAAATAAAATAAAATAGATAAAAAGCCAATCACCGCACTCACACACCTACCACGCACTTATGCCAGAAATAGTGTCATATACAGTATGTATATATACTGTATATATATATTTTTTTTATTATTATTTATGTACAATGGCTGGAGAGGGCATCCTGCGCGTATAAGACCCTAAAACGGCCTCTGGCTCAAAGCCAGTAAAGTCAATAAACATCAACACATCCTTGTGAAGCAATACTGGATTACGAATTCAATTACAGCTACTCAAAGGGCATACCAAAGAGAATTTGGTACTCATAATTCCCACCAAAGAGAAACAATACTGGGGCTGATAAAAAAATAGGAAACAACTGGATCTCTAAAAGAATAATGTATTTTTTTAATTTAAGAAAACTTTATTATACAATTTTGTGCTTAAAAATTATAAATACTGTGCTATAAAAGCACACAAGAAACATGTATGGAGGTTGCAGTCCTGTAACTGTCCTCTGACAATATGTAAAATAAAACAAAAATGTTAAATTTCAAATAACAGATCTAAATGTCTTTTTCTTTTTAATCTTCTTATTTGGCGAGGCGGTGGAAGTTGTTCTGGGATGGTATTAAGCAGTTCATTTTGATGGTTAACCAGTGAGCGATGAAGCCGTACGTAGGAGCTGCGCAGGGTGGATTCAACTGTAGGCACGTTCAAGTCATTGTGTAGGTTGTCATTGCGGATGTACCAGGGTGCATCCACGATTAGACGAAGGACCCGGTTCTGTATTGTCTGAATTCGTCTGATTTGGGAGTTGGATGCAGATCCCCATATACCACAGCCATACATTCATATAGGTTTGATCAATGAGAAATATATGTATTTTCAAGTGTAGCGACAGAGTTGATGAACCCTTCAACAGATGTTTAACTTGGTATAATATATGTCGGAGTCTTTTCACTAGGTTGCTTATACGCGTATGTGTATTCCAAGTCAATTTTCTGTCCAAATACAGACCTAGCTACCGCATTGACTCAGAGTGTGATACTTCTTCACCTTGTAGAGTGATCGATTGATTTTCAGTTTTTCTTTTATAGGTGAACTGAATAACATTGGATTTGCTAGGGTTCATTTTAACTTTCCATTTGTTACACCATATATCCACTAAATGTAAAAACTGCTGCAATTTATTAGCTGCCATTTCAAATGAATCTTTGCACAGAACAGCAACATCATCTTCAAACTGAGCTGTTGTTAAGTTGGCGTCTCTGAATAATAAATTTGATGACAATAAATATACAGAATAAAAAATAAACATGTGCGCATCTCGTGACTGGGAATCAAAACTCCTGCTTAATTTGAAGTTAAAAACTGGCCATGAAGTGAATTTCCAGCCGAATAAATAAATAATTTTCAACATTTGCTATAGAGGTTAGTAATCTCCCAGAGATACTCTACATTTGAGGTATAACAAATTGTGGCTAGCGACATTCGTTTTGAAATAAATAAGGAAAGACAGAAATGTGTTAATTCTATATATATTATGTTATGTTATTTTTATTTAACGACGCTCGCAACTGCAGAGGCTATATCAGCGTCGCCGGATGTGCCGGAATTTTGTCCTGCAGGCGTTCTTTTACATGCCAGTAAATCTACTGACATGAGCCTGTCTTATTTAAGCACACTTAAATACCATCGACCTGGCCCGGGATCGAACCCACAACCTTGGGCATGGAAGGCCAGCCCTATACCAACTCGCCAACCAAGTCGGCAGTTCTATATAAATCACTCTGTACTAATTACAACAATTATAAGATGAAGCAGAAAAGGCAGGCTTAAAAATAAATCAAAACAAAATCAAGGAAATAGGGATCAACAATAAAAATCGACAACGTTTGAAGCTAGTATATTCATGTAGCTCTTGAAAGACTCCGCAGTTGGATACAACAGTGACAATTGCTTGGAGTACAAATCAAGATATACCTTAGAAAGCCATCTAAACAAAGCTGAACATGCTTTTTGCAATGTTGTACCCACTCTGGAACTATCCACATTCATTCATTCCTGCTCAAGGGCAGGTCTTTCACTGCAAACCCAGTATTCTCCGATCTTTCCCACTTTCCGCATTTCTCTTAGTCTACGCTTATGATCCATGTATCTTAATGTTGCCTATTATCTGATATATTCTTCTGCCCCGAACTTTTCTCCCATTCACCATTCCTTCCAGCGTATCCTTCAGTAGGCAGTTTCTTAGTCATTAACCATATTATTCACTAAATTAAAAATTCGCATATTTAATACGTACGAGAATTATACTTTCAGAAAGCAGTTTGTCCATTTATGGTTTTAGTGTTAAATACAGTAATTTTCGCACTTATATAGGTATGAAGTTGATTTCGGTATTTTTCATGTTCCATTCCATACTGTGTAAAATTACATTGAAGTAGGCTACTTTTCTTTAATTTTGGAAAAAACTGCTTCTCATAAGTCTACTCCTCATAAGATAAAATATTAAACCTGCATTTTAAATGGACCAATTCTGAATGGAAATCAAGGGTGCTATGCATAGACATTTCGCTAGCCCGCGCTACGAGCGTGCTAAACTAGCCCGGCTATCGAGTGATTATTTGTACAGGATTCATATTATATCATATCGCTAACATTGGTTTATGAATATGAAAAACGTTAGTTCGCTGATCATCCTCGAGAAGCCCGCGCTAAGAATGTCTATGAATATGGCCCCAAGTTTTTATTAATTGCTACTTAAGAAAGATATCCATACCTACTGATAAGAAATGACAGATAAATTTGTTCTAGAACACATTCATTCATATACGGTATGTTTTTATGTGCCATAAATGTACTAAACAGGATTCCCATCGCTATTTTGATTTCTAAGAAAGCAAACAAATTTTAATGCATTTAAAATTTTTTTTCACCGGCGGCGGCCGGGAAACTCGAATAAGTGACAATCGTGATGGGCACCAGATTTCATAAGACCTATTGAATTTCTTTCGACAGATTGACGGTTCAATGAGAATTACACAAAAAGTATAAATCTTGACACAGGTTAAAATGCTGTACGGATAGGCTATATGACCTCGGGTATCTGATAGCTACAGAGACCCACTCGATGACGACAACGATGGTAATGACTGTAATTACGGCTTGCAAGTCATGTTGCAAGACGATAATATTTTCAGTATGCGTAATTTTGCTTTCAAACATATCGACATGGTCTTAATTTACTGGAGTAAATGGTCTATTGTACTGCTCACCGCGACCCTAATATTTCTACCCACGGTTGCAGAATGCTCTATTATTGACCTTCTTACAGACTAGAACAAAACAAGTTGCATGACGGTTGTTTACGGCGTCTGTATTATATTTAGGATCTCGTTCGCTTGGGGTAAAATTGCTTGCACAATGAAGAGCATTTCAAACAAAATATTATTCATCTTATGCTGAAGGTGAGAATGGAAAGTTTACCTGTAAATACCTTTCTTTGTATTGTCATCCTAAGTTGAGTAACAACACTTAAATTAGTTGTTTTATATACCCCTTTTTACTGTTTCAATGTATGACCTATTGAAATGAAGTTTTCTGAGGATTATGGAAATGTTGTTTCGAGATTTTCCACAGAAATACGCTCTTCAGCATTCCTACTAAGTAAGGTAACTCTGTGTCTATTCTGATTGTGTACAGATTCAGGTGCCTAATCCGGGAATGATGCAAAATATTATTTTAGTAGAAAATTTTACTATAAAAAGAAGTAAAATCATGTAAAAGACACAAAAAAAGGTGTGTTAGATCCTAATCGCAACCGACACCAAAGATTTTCTTCCCACCTTTTTTGTGTAAGACTTAATACAACACAAAATGAGGGGGGGGGGGAGACTGACGGTGAGACCTTGGTTCCGAAGAGTTTGACATAAAATTAATTTAGGTAATGAAATTGTGGGTCACTATCACCACGGGATGGCGCGTTCTCAGGTTGCGGATAGAGGAAACGGCCTCCAAATATGGAGGTAGCTGCGAATATACTGATAATATACTGATAATATACCGATAAGGAGTGGTTCTCCAGCTTGGGGGTTGGGCGAAGGGCTAACAACCCATCATCGTAAAAAACAGCTTGTTACGGAACCTTTAAAATAAATCTCGGAATGGGACTGATTCTTTGGCGCGACCACAGCAAAGCAATACGTTAAATGAATTTGATGGAGGTGGGATATGATGCTAGGGACTGGATTAATCTTGCTCAAGAAAGGGATCGATGGCGGGCTTAGGCTATGTGAGCGCGACAATGAACCTCCGAGTTCTCTGAAAGCCATTTGTAAGTAATGAAATATATATGTATAAAGAATAAATTCAAGGAGACATTGTTCCGGGGCCGGGTACATGGCAATTACCGTCAACTTCCCTGTTCATAACAAGCCTGGTGAAGGACTGTTCAGAGCAATACAGCCATATGTACAGTAGTGAAGAAAAAAACCCGGACCGACCCTTGTAGCTGATTACAGAGCCTTGTTCACTCCAGAGCACGATAGACTGGTAACTAAGGCTTTCGTGGTTCGAATTCTGCCTGGGAAGAAGACTTTTTTTTATTCCTTACACAAATTTATTCCCAATACTTTTCGATTGCTGGTAAAATTATTCATGTTCTGGGAATAATAATTTAATTAAGTAGTAAAATATCGCTGAATCGAAAAATATTGGCTGTTTTGTTTTGCTGTGTTACTCGATCCGCCTCATTCCAGCATAGGTTCCGTGTAAATGTTTGGGCAAGCATTCTTGGTGATACAGTGATTGGCCCATTTATCATTGAGGACAGAATGAGAGGTGAAGATTACCTGGATGATATGCCTTTGCAGTCGCAACGACATCTATGGTATCAACTAGACGGTGCTCCAGCACATTTCAGACTTTCAGTACGCCAATGGTTAAATCACCATTTTCTAGATGGGTGGATTGGAAGGGGTGGTCCGGTTGCCTGGCCAGCCCAGTCCCCAGACCTAACACCATTGGACTTCTTTCTCTGGGGCTGCATGAAGGAGAAAGTGTACCAAACGGAGATAGCAAGCAGGGAACAACTCGTTGCAAAGATTAACACGGCTGCAATGGAGATACACCAGCACGGATTGGATAATGTGCAGTGAGAGGTCAGACAGCATGCTGAAGCGTGTGTTCGTGCGAGAGGGGAACATTTTGAGCATCTGCTCTAGACAACTGACAATTAGGCTACATTCTCTCAAGCAGACAAGTCTATTAGGTGTGGAATCAAATGGGGATAAATACGATGATATTCGTGTAACTCGGAAACCGGGATGAATATTGGAAATGTGTATTAGGATTTTTTGTTACAAATAAGGCCCTGAATAACCTCTTTAAGGATAGACCTGACCTTTTGATATACCCTGTATAAAAATAAGACTGACATCCTTAATTTTATTTTCTTCAGTGACTCGAGACGCTGATTGAAGATCCATTCTTGGAGAGCAGTTTTTCAAGCATGAACATGTTCCATAAATAAATAGCCTGTAACATATTATATTACAATAAACAGATTTACTAGCACTGTTGTTAAAATCTTTTCAACGAAACTTTGTGGGTATAACAAAGAAACTATGAAGAATCGATTTATCCATTCTCCGGAAAAAGGATCTATAACGCCAACTACATACAACTGCAGAGGATATTCATACTCTTGTTTGTAAGTTTCTTTAACCAATACTAGATGCCATAAATGAATTACTTTCATGTTGTTGGTTTTAAGTTGTTTGAGCTAATCTAAAATTTATTAATTGATTTTCGTATTCTTGTTATTTTTAAGTTTTTTCATGTACATTAGATGCCATTAATTAATTACTTTCATATTACCGATATTTGTGATTTTAAAGTTGTTTGAGCAAACTAAAAGCTATTAAATGAGTTTCGTGTTCTTGTTGTTTTTAAGTTTTTATTAACGTACATTAGACTTCCATATTACTGACTAGCCATACCCGTGCGCTCCGCTGCACCTGTTCGAAATAAATATAAAGTAATGACATAATTAAAATAGGACGTTTGATCCAGGGAACATTCGTATTTGTTAGAAGGATAAATCGTTTAATATCTTACTTAATTGAAACTGTATTTAAATAATTAAATTGCGATCATTTTGGTCCAGAGAGCACTCATTTGGTGCAATGACAATTCCTTTAACATGTTTCTTATTTGTTATTACACGCAACTATAGTTTAATGAAGATTGACATATCATTTAGTTTTAATATGTAAACTTTAGATTACTTGCTATATGGTTCCATTGAATTATGGTAATAACTTAATTTTAACCCTTGTTTTCTAAGTCTTCAGTAAATGGCGCTTGGCCCACTATGGTTCTGGAATCTTCAAATAACTTAAATAGTGATACACCATAAACAGTGATATGTAATTACATTTCTTTCTTTCGAAAATGTAAGAATTCACGATCTCCTATGTACCATTGCCATGGAATGAATAAGTGTGTTTTTTCTTCCTACTCAAAAATTTTATATTTTGCACATGAGAATTACTGCAGGAACAACAACGCTACAATCTGAGGCGGCGGTGAAAACGTATTGTATTGTTATTTTAAAAGTCTATCAGACCTACCAAATTTTGCATAGAATAAAACTTATCGGAAATCATTTTTAAAGAAACTTTTCTTATGTAACATTTTTCACAAAAAAGCAATAATGAGCGAGATATTTCGATTTTATTGAGGCCCCGTTAAATGAAGTATTTTGAATGCCATATGGCCTAAAATCTAAATTACAACGAACTTAATTTATATTTCAATTTTCATCGAAATCCGTTCAGCCATTATCACGTGAAAAGGTAACAAACATCCAGACAGACAGACATACAAACAAAAAATGTCAAAAAAGCGATTTTCGGTCTCAGGATGAATAATTATACATGTTAACACCAATTATTTTTGGAAAAGCGAAAATTACCAGAAAATATTCGGCTACATATTTATTATTAGTAGTCTATATATTATATTATATTATATTATATTATATTATATTATATCATATCATAGCATATCATATCATATATCATATCATATATCATATCATATATCATATCATATCATATCATATCATATCATATCATATCATATCATATAAAAAGTGCGTTGATAACGGATGTACTCTGATAAGAAAGTTTTTAATTTGTTGTGGGGGCTCTTGAATCTCAGAAGCAACAACTTTTACAACAGCGCAACATAATCTGCTTGGCTCATTACCCAATTTCTTTTTGCATTGCATTTATTGCATATATAGTATATTTTATGTATTTTAACACGATTCGATTGAGCATAGTTAAAATTTGAATTGTAAAACAATGGATTGCTAAGCTAACGTACTATTACTGCATACTAAATCAATACACTCTCGTTGTTCGTTAATCTCTGAGATTAAAATGAGTGTGTACATGAATATTATTTTAAGAAATACAGAAAACGAATGTACAAAAAAGCCTATCAAATTTTCTGTGCATAGGAAGCTATTTTAATCTTACCTGTCCTCGATTTACTAAGAAGTTACTGTAACAACATTATAGCATTATGTCCATCTAGAGAAACTACACTTTCCAATGGTGAAATAATAATTAATTATACAAATCGGTTAATTTAGCTTTCGATATTACTTTATACAAACACAGAAACATTGTCTGTAGGCTAAGTTTAATAGCTTTCGATTGTTACTGTCCAAGGCCCCTTTTTCGATTGTTGTTGTCCAAGGCCCCTTATAGACGAAGTCATTTGTTATTTCATTGCACCGTCTTAGATAGCGTTATTTTAATTTTAAAACTCATTTATCTCATTAAATATCAGTCCTATCAAAATTTTGTAAAGAATAAAACTTATCGGAAATCATGTTTAAAGAAAATTTTGTTATGTAACATTTTCACAAAAATCAATAATAAGCGAGATATTTCGATTTAATTAATTCAGGCCCCCTTATAACTCCCCTTTTAAATAAAGTATTTTGAATGCCATATAGCCTAAAGTCTAAGTTACAACGAACTTAATGTATATTCCAATTTTCATATAAATCGGTTCAGCCATTATCGCGTGAAAAGGTAACAAACATACAGCAGACAGACATACAAACAAAAATTTCAAAAATGCGATTTTCGGTTTCAGGGTGGTTAATTATATATGTTAGGACCAATTATTTTTGGAAAATCGAAAATTACCAGAAAAATTTCGGCTACAGATTTATTATTAGTATAGATGATTTTTAAGTTTTTTTTTTTTTTTAGCTATTCTGAAACTTGTTAATTGATTTTCATATTCTGTTTGTTTCAAAGTTTTTAAGTCTACACTAGAAGCCATAAATTAATTACTTTCATATTATTAGTGGTTTTTAAGTTCTTCTTTACCTACACTACAAGCCATCGATTGGTTATTTCATACATTTCATGGAAGTAAGTTTTTTGACCTACACTGGGAGCTATCTATTGATGATTTTCACAGTCCTGTGGCTTCTTAAGTTGTTTGTCTGAATTGGAAGCCATCTATGGATGATTATCATTTTATTGTTAATTTTCTAAGTTCTTTTATCTATACTAGAAGTCATCTATTAATGATCTTTACATATCTGTCCAGAGCTGTTGAGAGAAAATAATGAAAGTGAAAATAATGTTTTGAATATTATAAGACAGAGGTGTAAAGATATAGAAAAGCAACAAATGTTCAGTTATATGAATGAGAAAACTTTACTACGAAATTACAAGAAAGTTAAAAATGTAAGGAGTCAAAAACCATATATAATGATATCTGATAGGAATGCTAAAATTGGTTTTGCATGGATTGGGTTGAGAGTGTGGAAATTGAAAGGTTTTAAAGGTAATATTGAAAGTGACATGTATATTATGTGGCGAAATAGAAACTACAGATCATATAGTGTTAACATGTGTCATGACAGATTGCAGTAAACGCAATTTTATGAAAATGAAATGGCTAAATTTTAGTGATGAAATTTTTTTAGCCAAAATATCAAGAATTACAAATGAACAGTTAATAAAATCCTTAGGAACATACCTTTGGAAAGTAAGAGAAAAACGAATGAGGGAAATAAATAAGTTAAAAGACATGTAAAATAAATTTTAAAATGTACGTGTGCATATAATGTAAGAAGACCTACCTATATATATATATATATATATATATATATATATATGTGTGTGTGTGTGTGTGTGTGTGTGTGTGTGTGTGTTGATATGTGAGTGATAGCCATATGACCGGAGGTCAATGCTTTCATTCAACATTGTAACGCACGCAGCCAAATAAATAAATAAATAAATAAATAAATAAATAAATAAATAAATAAATAAATAAATAAATAAATAAATAAATAAATAAATAAATAAATAAATAAATAAATAAATAAATAAAATAATCTGTCCACGTCTTGTGTTCTCTTGACCTGTATTAAATCTTAATAGTATATCTGGCAGTGTGTTGGTTTTCTCGACTTAAGTAGAAAATATCTATTTATGCTTTTCATATTTTTAACTGTGGTTAGATTTTCTGGACCTAACTAGAACATATGATGGGACTCTATAACGCTAGTTCAGCACGAGATCTCAATCTGAAGCAATTCACATTAAGTGACAGTGGAAACACAGTCCAGTATATACAGTCACAAAGCTTGGGATGATTTTTTTTGCATTTCTTGCGATAGTTCCTAGCTGCTTCGAGCGCTGTGAGTACTAGGAACAATAGACTGTGTCACTGCCATCGTGATCTAATACAGGCCGTAAGGCAGACCATGTGACTCGCTTAACCCGATCAGGAAGGGCGGCGTTTTAACCATATAAATTAGTTGGAATGCATAAAGAGTAACATATATTTCTCCAAAATGTAGTGTAATTGCATTAATAAAATTTAAAACAATGATTATGAGACACTTCAGACATAGTTCACTTGCGAGTTAAAGTGTAATATTATTTTTGATGTGAAAATTACGTTGTTCGTATGTGTAATACCTGCCTTTATTTCGATTAAATATTGCGAAATTCTTGTACATTCATTTATGCACAATTCAATAATTTTCAGTTGCACCGCACGGATATTTATATATGTTGAAATTATAGGTTATGTTTAGTGTATCAGTTGCCCCTTTCTGTCTAATGTTATTGGTCTCCAATGCCCTGCCATTACATATGTATGTTATGTGATATGGAAATTATAGGTTACGTTTACTATATTTAACTTATATTCTTTTTTATTAAACCTCAAAATAGCTTCCATTCTAAACTTAAAATGTTGATGCGAACAGATTATGTTAACATGTAGAATTCTCTTCACATTAAAATAACACAATTTTGTAATTATTTTTGCAACATATTATGCAACAAGAAGTAAACGGAACTTATGGACACATTACACTAAATACAACTTAGCAATGATACGTATTAAAGTTATAATATAATATTTCACTGAGCTCCATACACTGAAATAGAAAACCCGAACATACTGTACATTACGGCCTGGTCTAGATCGAAAATGCATTGACTGTGCCGTATTTCGCACTGTTGTGAAAAGTTGTATAAACTATGAAATGTTCGTTATCGGTTGTAATAACTGTAATTAACTAAAATACAATAATTTGAATAATAATATGGGACAAGGAGACGTTTGTAGTACTATAAATTGTAAGAAAAAGAAGTCAGAGTTATCCTTCTTCCGAAAGATCCAGGAAGGTAAGTTTATAAAATATAATATATAATTGATGAAAATAATATATAAACCTTATGTATTTCATATTTCAATAGTGGAAGGAAGGTGTTAAATTTTCAAAAGAAAACGATATCAAAAGTACAATACATTTTATCGTCTGCTAGGGAAAGGGTCTATGATGAGGCGCTAGTAGCGATCCTGGTGGTTAGCAATTATCTATGGATGCATATTTATTAAGTATTGAGCTTCGTGACTGTATATACTAGACTGTGGTGGAAACACATGCAAGTTCCAAGGAGAATTCTGTGCAATTTTAAATGTGAACATACATTGTAATTCGTTTCATATGCTAAGTCAGGCAAATCTAAAAATGCTTCACTTAAATGGATTTACCTAACATTAGTTAAATACGTAAATATAAGAACTTCTCTTTGTTATTTAGTTCCGCTCGAACGAACAAAGAAAGGGAGATGAAGCAGGTACCACGACATGCCTGCTGTGAGGTGGAAGTAAGATTCGTCATGGGTTTGCCGGAAACTGAGGTGAGTTCAGATCACGTAATTGCATGAGATGAATGTAGGCTAGTTCACAGATTTACAGTAGCTGACAAGAGAGTCTTTGGAGCTTCATTATTATGAAGGGGAAAACCAAGTAAAAGCAAATGCGTTAAGGAGTATTTTCTGACGTTTAAAATTACATCATGATACCTTACCTAGCTTATGAATGCAGATGACGAAATACGTAATACACTAGATCATGTCTTACTATATTGTTATTTTTTACTTAAATCCAACGGCTACTGTTTTCTGAACTAATATCCTAGGTAAGTACGATTTCTATCAAATTAATCTTTGCAGTATTACTTGTTCCAAACAATTCTTGATTGGAAGAGGCGGACCCATAGTCTTTTACCGCTTCCTTCGTATAGTTGTCGTCATTATTGTAGATATTTCTGTTACTTTATGATGTCTGACGAATTACAGGTTACCATGTTACGCCTCTTTGCCAATGAAAAACGCGCAGACATAAGAGCGTTCGTCAAGAAACAAGTTGTAATTTTTATTGTTGTAGATCGAACGCGACTGTCGAGGAAGTAGTGTGTACATTTCTCCTGAATCAAGCGATGGAAGATTTTATGTTCTGCGTAGTTTTCGCATATAATTCAGGCTGAAGGGACGCTAAAAATAGATAATTAATATATAGCTGATTTCCATTCAGCGCAGTTCAATTTAATTCGTAGCAATTCATTGCAGATTATAACATCAAATTTTCATTTATGATACATATATTACGAAAAATAATTGAATAAGCAGTCGCGGACAGCCGATGAGGGGTGGTCCTCCAGCTTGGGGGTTGGGCGAAGGACTAACAACCCATCACCGTAAAAAACAGCGTGTTACGAATCCTTCAAATAAGCCTCGGAATGGGACTGATTCTCTGGCACGACCACAGACCTGCACGCATTGTATTCTTCATCTGACATAATTAGGAACATTAAATCCAGACGTTTGAGATGGGTAGGGCATGTAGCACGTATGGGAGAATCCAGAAATGCATATAGAGTGTTAGTTGGGAGACCGGAGGGAAAAAGACCTTTAGGGAGGCCGAGACGTAGATGGGAAGATAATATTAAAATGGATTTGAGGGAGGTGAGATATGATGATAGAGACTGGATTAATCTTGCTCAGGATAGGGACCAATGGCGGGCTTATGTGAGGGCGGCAATGAACCTCCGGGTTCCTTAAAAGCCAGTAAGTATAGTATAGTATATTACGAAAATAAAGTATGTCTGACAGTGAAACGAGCGGGTATGATTGTGATAAATTACCTGGTTGAGGTTTTTTCCCCGGGTTTTTTCCCCTCAATACAATTATTACTTTAATAAATTACATCTGCAAAATAGGTGCACTGTTGATAAAACGACTTGTATAGGGAAGAGGGGAAGGGAGTGTAAAAGATTGGAATTTAGTTTGTTGTAATACAGTGCGTCTATTTATTTCCTTACCATTAAGCGATAATTTATTTTCGCTGCTGTGTTGTAAGTTTCTCTTACGCGTTTCTTACTGTGTACGCTGACGAAGATCAATAAAATAATAGAGGACAAAAATAAGACAATTGAATTCATCCAGGAAGGGAGTTAAGGTTCCTGCTGGGCTTCACGTCAACACGAGCGATTATTTATTTTGTGGTGAACGTGTGCTTGGTTGATTGTCTATAAAGGCTCGTTCACAATAAACCGGAAACGGAAACGACAGCGAGAACGAGAAGTGAAATATTGTTAAAATAAATAGGCCTATATTTAAATGTGAACATTCACAATTACTGAGAAGCTTGCCGGAGTCCGAGAACGGGAACGTGAAAATTAATTGTGAATGCTCACATTTAAATACATTTATTTTTAACAATATTTCCGTTCTCGTTCTCCTTGTCGTTTTCGTTACCGTTTATTATAGAACAGGCTTAGGCCAATATATAATAAAATCTTTAATATCCTAACGGCAGGCTTTGTGTTGGATATATCTTTTTCGCACGCTTCAATACTTGTAATGTCAAGCGGTATTGGCACATTTTCGTTATAAAGATTATCCCTAGTTACAATTGTATTGTTATAGCCTACCGACAGAACATTGATCTCTATCACAACCATCCAAAGTGAATAAATTTTAAGCTATAAGATAACTTAATCAAAATTGAAATTAAAATTACTAATCGTTTTTGTTGACATCAGTCAACTCGAGATATGATAATGTTGTTACATACTCCACTTGGGGATGATATCGGAACGTTAATTACAAATGCTAACGAATCTTTGGTAGAGATACGTTATCGCTCCTTGTGATTGGAAGGACATCTGAGAAGGCCTAATCAACAAACAAACTCTTATCTTCTTATATTTTCAAAGGAAAGCGTCGTCTTTTGATACCGACTGGATATTAATTGAACGCTCAAACTACACAAGAGACAATATTTATTTTTCTCGTGTATCACGAACTGCTCAACAAGTGCGAAGGTTTGCAGACTTTTCTTTTTGTCGAAGTTCTTGGTTTCTTAAAAGAGACTGGAATTTTGCAAGACAAAAATTTACCAGACCTGTTTTGACTCAGAATAAGTGAAACGGTATAACACTTAATATACAAAGTTTCTGGATAAAACTATGCATTTCATTTTTATTCTTAAACTAAGAACAATTGGTGGTAATGACGAGTGAATGTTGAATAGCCTATATTCTTTCGTAGCTATATTTCCGTCCATGAAGTAGTTGTTAGTTGTGTTTCATCCCTTAGGGTGCTAATTTAACAGGATAAAACCTTAATAGGCCTACTCGTGACTGTTAAATATTCTCATCTGTAGAACGTGTAGTTGTAATACTCATTATTCTATCAATAAGTTAAATAAATTTGTCACTTATTGGTTCTTCAACTCCTCCATATATCTGAAGTGTGGAATCGTTATCGGCAGTCAACTAGTTACCGTGTCATTAGATATGAGGAGCACAGCGGGAACTGAATCTTACCAAGAAAGAAGTATTTATAAGGGAAACTGAAACCATTGTAATAATATTGTAGTAACACTGCCCCTAAACCAGAGGTCTTCAGCAAAATTAACTAGTCATTTCGTAACTTTGTAAAAAATCAACTCTTCTAGGCTTCATTATCGGCTATGATAGTATACATGCATATTTCCGACTTTATAATGCATATGGTTTTTTTTTTCACCCGGAAACCATGATTACCACATTCAGTATTTTATAAATTTTTCCCTTCATTCTTGTCTGTCAATCCATAAATTTTCATCAGTTTTCATTCTCTCATTGTTTTATTCATGTTATGTACTCAAGTAAAACATGGTTTTCATTTTTTCTTTTTCCCTGTGGTGTCCATTCTAGTATTCTTTTTGGTAGCCTTTCATTTGTCATTCTTTTAATGTGTCAGTGCAATTCAAAATGTTTAATGAAATATAACATTAAGGGCTTAGGTTCAGCTTACAGCAGTAAAATTTTGGAAATATTCAACATTTTTTTCCTTCAATACTGTGGGGTCTATAATAATTAGGGGGCGGATGTTGATGACCTAAAAATCTACTTAAAATGCCCTTAAATTAATGGAAAAATGACATGAAATTAAAATAAAATGACATTTAAATATTGTTCACCGTACTCGCACCACAACTTCTTAAAAATTAGTCACCTTGTTTCAATGACTGCCCTGCAAATCTCGGAGAGAGGAGTAAACTTCCTGAAATTTGGCTAAGGTAAAGGAAAAAAACATGCGACAAAATGAAGGTTTTAAGGGAAAACTATAAATTTTAATGAGGGTTTACAATGTGTTTCAATCAGGGATGGTCCATGTCAATGCCTTCATTCTCCGGCTCCTCCTCCTTCCGCGCTTCACTTTTGTTACCAGATCTTCCAGATGAGGGAGTGTGAATGACAAAACAAATTGTGGGCGCAGCATGCATTCTTGCAATCTTTGTGTTAAAATACTGTCTATTACAGTAGACATCCCTTCCGAACCATGTTGAGGACACAACGTTCTGTCCAGGACATGGTGAAAGTTTTCCCCCTTCCAAACATAAATTCTAAAGACACCCTTGTATCGACAAAAGAACAGTAGCGGTCAAAGTCCTCACTTAAACTAAGCTGCTGTCAAGCATTTTATATTACTCCCGTTGTGTGAAGTGAAGCCTTCAGTGGAATGAGGGATGGACTTTCGAGTCTGTTCCAAACTATAAACTCAAACTTCGCTTTTATTCACTTTTTCAGTGGGTAATTACTACTGACCTATTTGGTTAGAAAATGATTTAACAGACCTATCGGTAAAGAAGAAAGTAAAATGCCTTCCAAATGACCTAAAAGTTCTTCAAAGTATTAAAAATGACCAAAAATGCCGAAAAATATAAAAATGACCTATTAGTTCAAAAGCGTCGAAAAAAATGCAAAAAATGCAATTTAAGAAATAAATTTTTTACGTTGATATTAACATAGAAAGGATTTCTATAAATTGGCACGTGTAAAACACTGTCTTTCTACTATATGAAAAAATACTTTCACGATTTAAAAAAAATATTTACATTTTTTAAAATTCAGTTCACTGTGCAGTAATGAAGCGTTTCCCATAAAACTAAAAAACTATCCAACATCCTGTGATGAAATTTTTGTGTGTATTTATGCATGTAATATCCACAATATGATGCAAAATCACTTCTCTATCTTTGATAGATTGTCTGATAAGAATTAAATTCATTTAAAAATGGTCAAATATCAGTATTTTCTTCTAATACAAAATAAAAATAATTATTTATTAAGGAATGTAGTTGAAAGAGTATAATAGTGTAAACATGAGTTTCAGCAATAAAATAAAAGAGAGAGAACACGAAAAAGTTAACAAGTTCATGAATTATGAGGGAAAGGTTTCATCACTGCACAGTGAACTGCCTAAATAATTTTTTTAAATCTTAAAAATATTTTTTCATATAGCAGAAGGACAGTGTTTTACACATACCAATTTTCGTTATAGTACAAGATACAGTAATGGAGAAAAAAATGTTGAATATTTCAAAAATTTTACTGCTGTAAGCTGTACTTGACCCCTTAAATTTTCAACATCCATTTTTCTCCAACAATTTCGTTTCTAATTTTAGCTCTCCTAGATATCCTTGCAGAACGTCTCCAAAAGATAATTTCTGCTACCATTAATTTTGCCTTTAATTGAGAGATAAACACTTCGGAGCCATAAGTCATAATACTTCTTTGCTTTTAAAAATTGTAGTTATTGCTTATTTTCTAACATGTTTATCCCATAAAACCTCATTTAGAGTACATATAGTTGACTTTCCTGAATTGATTGTTATTTAAATACCCTTGCCTTTTCCCCCAGAACTTGTAATTTTCTTATTTCCATATTCTTACATTTTTTCCTTCCAAATTTCTGGCTATATATACGCATACATCTATTATCAGGTAGTACATCTAACTTGACGATATGTGTCAGAGGAAGAATAACAATAATAATGTGATTCATATATCTTAAATCTCATTAATGAAACATATGTTACTAGCAAGCGATATATTCAGTGCGTGGAGAGGAAATGGAATTGGCCACTCTACCCCATTATCTTCTGACTTTGTTACCTCATGAGTGATGTACTTTTTTGGTGTCACTTATGAGATTCCAACATGTTTTCGGACTGCTGACTAAACATACATATCCTCTGTATAAATTTTATTGTATTGTATTGTATTGTATTGTATTTATTAACATTCCATGACATTCATACATTGCTTCACAGCTAGAATATGGAACAAGTCAAAAAACTTAATACTATTATAAAGTGTTAATTTATAGTCACAGTCTAGATGAAATTAATTTATAGTCACAGTTTAGATGAAATATATGCAGACGAGGTTTACAATATAATCTAATAGTACAACACAAAGTTTCAGTATCAATTTCATGAAGTGTTATTGAATGTGAATAGAAGGCGTGAGAAGTTAGGTACTTCTTTAATTTGGCGCTAAGTAATCTTATGTTTTGAGTTTCATTTTTTATATCGATAGGGAGGCTATTAACAATTTTTACTGCCATATAACGCACTCCTTTTTGATAGCACGATAGACTTGCCGATGGATTTATTTGTTTTAATAGGTTATTTTACGACACTTTATCAACATCTCAGGTTATTTAGCGTCTGCATGAGATGAAGATGATAATGTCGGTGAAATGAGTCCGAGGTCCAGCACCGAAAGTTACCCAGCATTTGCTCATATTGGGTTGAGAGGAAACTCCGGAAAAAATCTCAACCAGGTAACTTTCCCCGACCGGGACACAACTGGTTTCACGGCCAGACGCTCTAGCCGTTACTCCACAGACGTGGACCTTGTCGATGGAGTATGGAAGTCATTTTTGACGTGTATTTATGCTATGAACTGTTGAATTAGTTACAAAGTTTTCACGATTACATACGAGGAATATTATTAATGAAAAAATATGCTGACAGGCCATGGACATTATTTGTAGTTTTTTGAAAATAATCCTACACTATTCCCTAGATTTGGCACCTGCTATTATATGAGCCTAGTGTGGGTGACGAACATTATCTGTGACATAATTCTTCTGTAACTTGTAATTCAGATAATAGAAATTTTCCGACTTTCACTTTTGACATCGAGTTCTATAGAAGTTTTGGATTGCCTTTATTAAATAGATTCTATTCTAGCTGATAGTATCATCAAGGATAATAAATTCCACTCTCACTTCAGAAGCAGAATTTGTTATTTTAATAACAGTAGAGTTAATGAAGTTGTGGCATTGGAAATCAATCATTTCTACGAGTAGTTGCGAAAATCTAACATGCTATTCCGGAAGATTAAAACATTTTTTGAAATGTCGCGTTTATTGTGCAATCAGATCTCTGATTCCCTTCTCTCATAATTTATAGCCCACAGGTCATTCCTCTGTCCGTTTAAACACTGCAGATTTACAACACAGCAACTGCAAAACGTGAGTCTCACTGTAATATCTTCATATATCACTTGAATATGGACAATCTTAAAGTTCATCTCCTGTGTGTAACCCTTATTTTTAAGCGCTGTGAACTTTGTATTCAGAGGAAAGCTGAACAGCATGGGGTAACCCGTCTATCTGGTGTTTGAGCCTTTGTGAAATGTAGTCTAAGCTTTCTTGATTACTGGGGAAATTAAAGTCCATTGTTGCAGTATTTCGTTAATTGAACCCCGAGGTGAAATGGAAAGTTCCCAACCTTTCATATCTGTCTACTTATTAATTTTCGGAGATATCACTAACTGAAATACATCGCTTAGCCTATATTGCTAGCCGCAATTGCGTGCATCATCATCCTCGATGTTAATAGTGGCCCTTGTCATGATATCAAGGACTCGTGGGTTCCAATCTGATGAGGACGATGAATTTTTAACACCTATAAAAATCTGTATTATTGTTACCCTCTGAAGTGAAGTAAAGCTGTGTATTTCGTGTTGAAAATTTTGTTGAAAGTCTAATAATTCATTAAAGTACGTAAGGACCGACTATTCTTATCCTTCACAATGCGATAATTTCAAAATAACAATTTATAACATACGACCAGGCTCTAAAAAATAACCGGAAGCAATTTTCCTTCCTATTTTTGCGACTTTGTTTTAGAAACTTTATTAATACTCAAGCCGAATTATTCAACTCACAGACCGCCACAAGCTTTTATTTTTTCTTCGAAGCAGCCTGTTTATAAGTTACGAATATGGTTGACTCAGTAGCTTCCAGTATGGTCTACGTGAGGTAATATGATGTCTTGCCACACACGTGGGTGATTTGTGTTCTCTACACAGCATTTTAAGAAGTGAGCGGCCAGTGTATTATGCCGATATTTCACTCATCGGCACATAATCCGTCGGCGTCTTTGACCAGTACTTTGAGTAACGATGTATCTTATTTTGTGAACTGAGTAATTTTCTAGTACTCTTCTGTGTACTGTTGGCATATTCTTTGTTCTTATGATTCACAGTGTGGTTATGATGAAATCATGGTTTATGGCTTTCTGGCTAAATAGTGAGTTTCTGCAATATACAGTACCTGTTATCTGCACTATAAGTAAATGCTATAGTGTTGATTTTAGTTTATTCATTTACTTCATTTATTTATGCTTTTTCGTATTTAAAGTGAAGACACGATGAAAAATAGTATGAATCGACATATCACGTTCACGATTTTTGGTGTAGATTCGTATTTCGTTTCTAAAATAAACCGCTATATGAATGAGCTAAATCATTAGTTGAATAGTAAAAAAATTGATCTGTCAAATATTGCTGCAGAAGTAGGTTAAGATTTTCCGAAACAGTTTGTGATAGTGAGTGGAATGATTGAAATCATTTTCAGGATTTATGCCGTAGAATTCGTGGAGAATCGGGACAGCATGAAAACAGTAAGGATTAAGACTATTTTGGAAGGAATGAGATCAAATTAAGTCAAAGAGTCACGGGGTAAGAACTCTTCCCAATTATAACATAATTTTTTTGGCTTATAAGGACCTGAAAAATATTTGGAGAGGCTGCAATTAATCGAAATCTGGAGCTTGCTGTTTGAGAAAGATATTTTAGACAAGTAATGTCATGGATGAACGTAAATTTAAAGTTCATGCAGGACAAGATAGATAGACATAAAAATGCAAGTCTTGGAACTTGTTGTTTGAGAAAGAATTTTAGACGAAATAGTGGTGTGGATGAACGTAAAATTGAATTCTTTGCAAGACAAGGCGGATAAACATAAAAAGAGAACTGTAGGTTCAAAAACGAAAATTAGATGAACGAACTGATAGGTATATTCACGTCGACGTCGAGGAATCAATGTAATATCTCACTATTCTTTGTCATTTTTTCTAGGAAACTTGTATTTCTAGCAATAAGTCCGAAAAATTAATTGAACACCTGCTTAAGTTTTGATAATCCTCTGAATGGAACCAAACGAAGATAAAAATGATTGTACTGCCCCTACATCTCACATTTTATATAGACCTATCATAATCATCATACTTCAAGCATTAGACATCACTGTCTGCAGCAATCTACACATCTTGTTCATACCAGCATTTGTTGGGTCTGCCAGTATATTATATAGGTTAAGGCCAATATTTTTTTTATAAAAATATGATATTCTATCTGGTTTCATTCTATAAACATGGGTTGTCCACTCCGTTGTATTTTCTTTAATTTGATCATTCAGATTATACAGAGTGTTCAATTTATCTTGCTCACCCAACATAAATTCTTCTCAAATGCCAAATGAAAAATTGTTTAAAGTAAAAGTTCTTTAAATACAATGGAGAATTAATACTTAACATCTTCAGTGCTTGTTCAAAAATACATCACAATGTACAATTCTAATGAACAAAACATTGAGGGGTGCAAAAGAATATGAAAATCAGTGTACATAGACCTACTTACTGCAAGTCCGAAGTAAAATGACACTTTGTAGCAATGCAATACTGTTATTGGGCTTAATTTTATTAATGGTATATAAATGACAGACGATATGCGAGATTCGTAAGAGTAATCTTTTCTGATCTTTTGGGGGCTATATATTTGAGGAATAGAATGGCTGTGTGGAACTGACTTGATGGATGTCCAGCGCAAAACACCTTAAGAACCCATCGTATTCCGTACCGAAAATATCCTGGTAGGTGGATTGGAAGTGGTAGACCAGTTATTTGGCCTGCTCGTTCTTCTGACCTTACGCCACTAGATTTTTTCTTTGGGAAGTTGTCAAGGACTCTGTCTATCGAAATGTTTCAGCAACCCCAGAGGACATGCAGCAACGTTTACTACTCATGTTTGTACGTCCATTCAGTAGGCAACACTAGAACGATCTAAGATTCATTCCAAGATTGTATTTATGCATTAATTTCAATGGTCATTACTTGGAGCAGGACAAGCAAATGTTCTGTTTTACTACAGTAGAAGGTGTATCAATTTGCTACACAGTGTTATTTTACTTATAACTTGCAATAAATACGTACAGTACATATGAATTCTATATTCCTTTTGCGCCACTAATTGTTTTGTGTATGAGAATGATACAGTGTGATATTTTTGGACAGGCTCTCAAGAAGTTAAATTATTTCTTGAGTAAAAAGTACATGTTGCCATTTAAAGAAATGAAGTCATTACTCGTATCTCCTTTATGAACAGATTTACAAGAAAGATATGCCCATAGTATTAATTCCTCATTGTACTTGAACAATTTTTATTTGAAAAAAATTTTCATTTGACATTTAAGAAAAAAAATTATTTTCGGTGAGCAAGATAAATGGGACATTCTGTGAGAATTTCCAAAGGGTTATATACTGTATCTATTTTCAACTTGGTAAGACTAGAAGATATTGTGGTGATATTCATAATATTACTGGCCTGAAAGTCCTGTACTCATTCACTATCATGCTATAAATCTAGTGCTAAGAAGAAGAGACTACAAATATGAAACTGCAAACACGTACTGTTTCCTTTACGCATGTAACACATTTCCGGATGGTGTTTCAATGTGAAGTACTGATAGTCTGCAGGACATGATTGACGCCGGTTAGGCGGTAACTTGCAGCATCAAAGGTCAGTCTCGGAGTCGAATCGTGACAGAGCGAAGCGCGGAAGACGTGAACAATCTATCACGTGGAAGTGGCCGGTGGTGAGAACTCCTCGAGCCTGTCAGTAGGAAGAACTAACTCAGCCTCGGACCATTTCTTTTCCTGTCGAAAAATAAGCTATAGTGTCTTGTTTAATTCTGAAATTTCGGATGAGCTTTGTGGAACTATAGTCAGTCGCTGCCGTGCCTATACTAAAAATGTTTGACAACCTAGGCTGAATAATAATAATAATAATAATAATAATAATAATAATAATAATAATATAATAATAATAATATAATAATAATAATAATAATAATAATATTTTACTTTCACGTTTACTGGCGTCTCCCTTTTCAGTGGTTGCCTTCTATTCTTGCTTCCACAAATTTTGGTCTTGCCATTGTCCCTCTTCTAAACCTCTTCTCTCTATGGCTTTAGCGATTCCTTCACACAAATATACCGACTCTTTCTCTTCTTCTCCTGCTTGCTGATGACCAGTTTACAACTTGCTTTGGCAATCTTTCAACTAACATTCTCTGTACGTGCCCATACTATTGTACAGTTCTCTTTTCAATCCGATAGGCTAAATCTGTGGTGTTCGGGTAAAGGGGTATAAGTCATTGTTTGTGCAGATGGAATTTTATTCCCCAGATGAACAAAAAAGTTAAATTATATAAGTCGATGTGCAAAAATCAAAGAATACTAGCAGTTGATGTGTTTTATTTGTGTAGAAAATTATTTGTAATAAGGGTTCCAAATTTAATTTTCACTTATATCCGGACTCATTTTTATGACTTATCTCCCTTTACCCAAACACCACAGAAATGGTCCTTTCCTTCATATCGATTCATTCCCTGATCTCATTTCTAATATGCTGCATTCTTGATATTCGCATGCTTCAATCATTTCAATCACTGCAATTTTTTTACATTTCTCAGTTGATATTCAATTTCCTGCGCCATATGTAAGAATCCTTTCTGTTATGTCTGTAGAATATATATATAGTATTTCTTGTATAAATCTGTGATCCAGAGGACCCTATTCATAGAACTAGTAGCTTTAGTTGCTCGATACATCCGGTAGAGGATTTTTTTATATTCCAGAGCTGTCAATTATGAAACAAAGATATTTAAAATGATCAAAGTAGTTGATTGTCTTGTCATTTACAGTGAAATCTCTTATATGAGTAGCTCAAACAACCTCCTTTACCTCCAACAACCAGGTACTTAATAGTAATGATGATGATGATTGTGGTAATAATAATACTACTACTACTACTACTACTACTACTACTACTAATAATAATAATAATAATAATAATAATAATAATAATAATAATAATAATACTGGATAATATTAATATTTTTCATAATAATTACCTTACGTTTCTTAAATTATTTTTTATTCTTTCATCTTTCCTATCCTACTTATTTTTGTAGTTCTTTTTGTGTCCTTATCATAACTTTCCTTTTCTCTCATATTTCGATTGCTTTATCTCTATTATTTGTTTTTCTTTTCTTCCTTGTTATTTCCAATTTTTGTTTTTCCATCTTTCTCTTTTCTTTTATTATTTATTTTATTCCTTCCTTTTTGCCTATTTCATCCTATTTCTTCGTTTCTTTGTACCTTATTATTATCCTAGTTTTTTCTCTTTTTTGTTTAGTTTTCAGTTTCACTGTATTTTTCCTTCCTCTCTCTTTCCACTCTTCTCTATTACGTTTTCCTGCCTTTATAGCTTGTTATTGTTTTGTTATACAAGTTTCTTATTTTCTATTTTCTTACTGTCCGTATTCTTCGTTTTTTCGTGTCTTTGCTATCTAATTCTGCATTTTTATTTTTATTTCTCTGCTCTTCCATCATCATTTTCTTCTTCTCCTTTTTATTCTTATTTACTTCTACTTCTTTCCTCCTTCAGTTTTCTTTCTTCCATTTATTAATTCATCATTTTTATTTAATTAACATCTTTTTTTTTAATTCTCTCCGTTTCATTCATGACTTCTTGCTTCTGTTCTTGCTTTTCATCTCAATTTACTTTCTCCACTTCGGTTTTTTATATTGTACGTTTTTATTTCTTTATCTCATTCATTCACTTACACCTCAAGTCTCTTTCATGTTTCAACGTGTCAATTGCGGAATTCTCCCTCCCCGCCCTTCCTCTATCGGCGGACACTTTCATTCCTGTCTGTATCAGCCGGGACGCGGAACTGAGGTCTCCACACACTGCCACGAGACAACGGTGAATGCCACACGCTGTAGCAGGAACCACATTCAAGTGATATGTGTCATTATCATGTCCATGCGTCCGAGGTATGGCATGTGATGTAATACCTGTCCCAATTCCAAACAGAAGGAAAAGAAATCATCTTAAAATTGTTCTCAAATACGTTTAACTTCTATTAGTTAAACACGAACCATCACTTAAAATATGTTTATTACATAACATAATAAACGGCGTGATGTATATGATATACACATTTCATTATACATTTTGTGATGCTATTACATACCTCTTATTTCTCTTGAAGTTGTGTCCAATATAGTGCTCAATATGTCTTGTTCATTGCACAAAGATCTGGTGCAAATTTAGCCCAACGAAAAAAATTTTGACGACAATATTGGAAGTTTTCTCGGGAAACTTCTTTTCTCCTTGCATTAATTAAAATTTATCCATTCACTGTCATCCATCGCTATTATCTATGAAATGAAATAACTTGTCAACGTCGTACTGTCACTAAGATGTGCCCACGTATCTGCTCATTTCCGAGAGACGTAACATTTACAAATCCAGCAAATCCATGAGGGACTTGGGGCTTAAGTCGCACGCACCATTACGTACAGTTATTGTAGTCCATTTTCACAAATAACAGAACAGTAATAATCCGTGGCGCCACAGTCCTTGAAGGGCCCAGACCGACGAATCGGCTGCTGGCCTCACGTTCACATGCCGAAGCAGAGGTGGACGATCATCCAACCAGAATGGAGGTATCTTCCCAGCCGTTATAGCTGGCTTTCGCAACCGGATTTCGCTACCTATCGTAGCTTCCCAAGTACATCAAGATGCTGGGTGGGCACCAGTCTCATACTCTGGCCGAAATTTTATGAGAAAATTTCTTTCCCCATTAGGACTCGAACCAGCGCGCATTCCGTACCGCGAGTCATAGGCAGGGTACCTAAGACCACGACGTCACGGCGCGGGACAAATAACAGAATAGTAGGCCTACAAATTCTGTAAGTAGATCGTTGATCGCCCTCACCTGCTTTATACGAAGTTATGCAATCCCGCACATTAGTTTTTCCATTCCATAACTACAACACTCTCATAATCCGATCCTGAAATGCAAAAGACAATTTGTTTACCCGAGACACCAGCTCGGTTGGCAAGCGATGTAAGAGTAATGGAACGGAGAAAAACTCTCTCCGGCGCCGGGATTTGAACCCGGATTTTCAGCTCTACATGCTGATGCTTTATCCACTAAGCCACACCGGATACCACCCCGGCGTCGGACAGAATCGTCTCAGATTAAGCTCCAACTCTTGGGTTCCCTCTAGTGGCCGCCCTCTGCAGTACGTCATAGATGTCTATGAACGTAGGACCGAAGTCCACACATGTGCTGAAGTGCACTCGTTATGAGTGACTAGTTGGCCGGGATCCGACGGAATAAGCGCCGTCACTCATAACGAGTGCACCTCAGCACATGTGTGGACTTCGATCCTACGTTCATAGACATCTATGACGTAGTGCAGAGGGCGGCCACTAGAGGGAACCCAAGAGTTCTGAGACGATTCTGTCCGACGCCGGGGTGGTATCCGGTGTGGCTTAGTGGATAAAGCATCAGCACGTAGGGCTTAAAACCTGGGTTCAAATCCCGGCGCCGCGCCGGAGAGAGTTTTTCTCCGTTCCATTACTCTTACATCGTATGATGACGCAGAATATCTGCATGGAAATATCATATGTACTTCGGTACATTAAAATAATATATCGGTTGGCAAGGGTGTGCAGCCACTTATTCTAATGTTGCAGGTAGGGTGCACAGCCAATAATTCCTATGTTGCAGGTAAAGTAACGCAATATACATTTTGTTTTTAATGTGAGAACCATGGAATATTCTGAAATTTCTCCGTAATTGGTTCTATGCCATAGTACGCTATTAAAAAAACTTGGGATCTACTACAAATTCCAGCATTGTTGGAATAAAATTCTCTAAATTGGAATAAAAAACTGAATAATAATGCATTGTGACAATCAACCAAACGGAGTTACTGATACTGAAGAATATAGTAGGCCTGCATTACTGACAAATATCTTAAATTGAATTATTTTAATGTAAATAATCCTTTATACATGGGCCGTTCAATAATTAGTGGCAACAATGTTTATATGTGGCGCTATCAGCGGTAAATGATGCAAGCTAATAACAATGAGAAAGAAGAGCATCTGATGTGTGTTATCTGTGAGTTTCAAGACAATAATCTCAATTTTAAGATATTTGTAATGAGTTTAATTTGTAGACTGTTATCCGTAGCGTTCTAAAATATTTAGCAAATACGAACAAAGATGCTTAATTGAAATTCAGATTGCAAGAGGCAAGAATGCTCGACAATGCCATACAGCATTACTGGAAGCTTGTGGTAGAGAGATTTCACCATATCGTACCGTGGCCAGGTGGGCGCGTGCATTTCGCAGCGGAAGGGAAGATGTTAACCAAAAACGTAGAGCTGGCAGACCGTAATCGGCAAGTGAACGCTGTAAGAGCGCTGCTGGAAGTACACCTTTATTGGTTATGATTTTGAAGGAATCCTCACTCGTTCATGTTCTGTCGGAAATCGTGTGAATGGTGCATAGTAGTTATTTTCTGAAACACCATTTACAACCAGCAGTGCGTCGTAAACGTCCAAATCTCCTGAATTCTCATCCTATTGTGCTACATGATGGTGTTCGCTCTCACTTAGCTGCGCCTGTGGTTAATTTACTTCGCAGATGGAAGTGAGAAGTTCTGGAGCATCCTCCATACTCTCCAGATACGAGTCCATGTGATTTTGACGTTTTCCCGAAAATGAAATCGCCACTTAGAGGAGTTTAGAATCAGACAGGCAATTATAGCAGCAGTAGAGCAGTCTGTTCGAAACAGTGTGACTTCAAAAAATTCCCTTTGTTGTTAATTCAAATGTTACCAATAATTATTGAATGACCCATGTATTATGTAGGCTTATTCAATAGTCACGAAAAATTTGAAAGTCCTCTGACTTTGTTAAGAAGTAAGTTTATATAAAAATAATATAGTTTTGTTCATGAAAGAGTGAAGTTTATTCAGGTATTAACCAATTTCTGAGAATACGTCACACTGTTGAGTAGCTTATCAGCAGTCACTTCGCAACTTCATTAACAATGCATATTCTAGGCCTATATTTTGAATTTTGCCTAATTTATTTAACTTTTCATAAAACCATCGCAGCATTCACATAGTTTCCTACGGACTTTGGTCCATCACAACATTTCTTTTATCTGTCACGGAACTGGTCTAAGTTAGAATATGAAAAAAATGAACAAAAGTGACAGGGGATTTATGAAATTTCTTGGATTGCTTGATTAGTCTTTATTATTTATAATAATATGTAATTGAGGGATTGGTAGCAAAAACCGGACAAGTCCAAAAATTCAAATTTTGAGCATAGTACATTTCCTTCATTTCATTTCAAGCAGCATCTATTGACATAACAAGTTTCTACAAAAACTGGATTTGCTACATTGAAATGAGTGTTTGAAGACGTAGCATTTCTGCAAAAAGCGGATTAGTCCAACGTATTTCTAGCAGAAGATGGACAAGTCGCAAACTTATCCGGTTCTTGTTAGAAAATATCATAAAGATTGCATTAGCGTTGTCTTCTTTTGTTTCATCGCCGTATTAGCTATTACTGTAAGAGTTATTGCTTAAATATTTCGTTTTACAAATGAATGATCATCAAAATGAACCAGATCCAAATATGCAATGGTTAAAGAAGAGGAAGAGGAAAGAAAAGAAGGAAGACAAAATAAGAAATACCAAAATTAAAGATAAAGAACACATTAATCATGTTGGGAAACTGATTCCAAGACGTGTGAATACAACTATAATAATAATAATGATGATAATAATAATAATAATAATAATAATAATATTTTTATTTAGTATAGTTTATTGTATTGTTATTAGAATAATTATTTTTTGGTACCTGATATACCTGACGTGGCAAGAATTCAAAGAATGAAGGACACAAATGTAGAAAAAGAAAAATATAAACATAACAATATTGTTTTTCTTGTTCAGTAAATCATTCCGACATTAAGTTTTTATTTTAATAAAAACTTATAAAGTATTTATTTGTATGTTGATACAGTTGACAATATGAATGAAACACGATTTCATATACTTTTTCTCAATTTATTAATGTATGTACATGTAAAATTTTCTGAAAAAAGTGGATATGTCCAAATGTTTTTTTTTTTTTTTTTTTTTTTTTTTTTTTTCCAAAAAACCATATAAAAGATATAGAGATCCTGTATGAAATATGTCAGATTATTATATTATATGAAAAACGTGAGGGATTTTTTTTTTCGTTTTCTGAAAAATTAATACTTCGGACTTGTCCGATTTTTGCTTTCAACCCTTCAATTACATTCACTGATTTTAAGTATTTTTCATACCACAGCCTGTCGCACCATTACAATTGTAACTAAACATATTGTCAATAAAATGTTTATTAAAATAAATAAAATGTTCTTTATAACATTATCTTTCTTTAATATTGATCACATTTATAGTTTGTACATTTATAGTTTATGTAGGTGCACTATTATTTGTAGGCTAGCTAAAATTGTAGGCTAAAATTGTTTCTAGTGTCTTTTTGCGTTGTCTACACTCTCACACGTTCTTTCCACTCTTTTTGGTTTTATCGGTTCATTATTTTTACTTTTTTTTTTATTAATGTGTCATTATCGCTTGAGATACGCAGTCACGGACTCTGCGATTTTTTTTCTATAATAATTCTTGTAATATAACAATACTCACTCTTGTAAAAGTTATCGATTTCAACTTTCATATTATATTTAATTCTTCCATTTTTGAATTTTGATTATCCAACCTCACTTGTATAAGTGGACTCCTGTAGCTTCCTTTTGCATACATGTAAACTTATCAGTGTATGATGTCATCATTTCCTTTTAAACACACTAAATTTAGAAATGTCCATCTATCGGTTGATGCAATAACGAAAGCAATGGTGCCTCTATATTAAAAATTAGAAACTTAATCTTACACTGAAGTGTTACACATTTTCCCAGTTTGTAGACTGAATATAGATGTTTCACTTCAAAAAGATTGTAAAATAATCGCTAAAATGTCATTCTGTACGAAATTAAACTCAAATTTAGATGAGAAGACAGAAAGTAGATAGGCAGACAGAGTAGGCCGCGCGGTCCTAGTCTGAGAGCCTAAAATATTCAGATGTATTTCTTAAATGAGGTTGTCATCAAATCTAATACAAGCACGAGACATTTTAGAAAATAATTTTGCGTACAATAACGGATGCAGGTACTAGAAATTTATTGCTCATACAATTTTCTAGAAAACGCAGTATTATAATCATGTATGTCTAATAGCATTATCTAAGTACCTCCTAATTTATAACTTTGTGTTAATTTGATAAAGCGATGAAGTTATCGCTCAAGTGTACACAGTTGTGCATTGGATGCGCTTTCTCTTTCTTTTCTGTTATGCTATTTGAAGTATGTGCAGTGTTCGATGACAAGCTAGATTCCTGACAACTGAACCGTCTGCTCATAAACTGCTCTGTTTCCCTTCCCGGCTGCCAAAATTTCCGCATTCTGTGTCAAGTATTTCGGGCATTGTTTGTGAAGAATGACATAACTACTACATATTTATGTTTATACAAATAAGAATACCTCATTCAATTGTGAAGTTTATAGTTTATTATTGAAACCCTGGAAAAAAGGGGAAGAGTGACAGCTTGAGTTGTTGTTGGTACTAGGAACAATAGACTGTGCCGGTACTATTTCGCATTGTTTGTAATGAGGCGATAGTAGCGATCCTAGTAGTTAGCAACTATCTATGGATGCATATTCGCTACGTACTGAGCTTCGTGACTGTATATACTAGAGTGTGGTGACAGCTACAAAGCATTGGTTAGATCCCTATGCATACATCCCTCCATTTTCCTCACACAAGCCCCTCCAACGACCCAATTGAAATCTGAAGCCCGCGAAAGAAAAATTCTCCGTCAAATCTTCCACCTGCACAGACGCACCAGAAATAACACAGTTTACACTACGACAAAAACAAAGCCACTCTTCACACACCTAAACAACATAAACAGGAAATACACACATTCGGCAGTAAATCGCGTATATACACAACACATCTTCGCAAATCCCCCGAACACAAACAATAGAACAACACTGGAGAAACTCCTCTACAACTACCACCAGCCCCCACCACCAAACTAAAACACACAAACAAAACCGCAAACACTGTTGGAAATTTGAATACTGTCTGAGAGGACACACGACAGCAACAGAGAGGCAGATGAATAAAATAAACACACCATGAAAGTCTCCATAACGATTCAGACGCTTCTGCCACCGGAAGGGGAAACTTAAAAAAAAAATGTATGTGTGTATGCACAGTGTTCTGCCCAAGAGGAGGTCTTTAACTGCAAACCCATCATTTCCCTTTCTTGCTTTCCTCTTAATCTCCCTATATAATACTTTAATGCTGTCTATCAACTGATATCTTTTACCCCGAACTCTTGTCCCGTTCACCATTCCTTAATCATCGCAAATTAACAAATTAGGCCTACACCAAAATAATTAAAACAAAAAAAATAATTAAAAAATAAAATAAAATAAATAAAAAACCAATCACCGCACTCACACACCTACTGGCACTTATGCCAGAAATAGTGTCATATATGTAAATATATATTTATTATTATTTATGTACAATGGCTGGAAGGGCATCCTGCGCGTATAAGACCCTAAAACGGCCTCTGGCTCAAAGCCAGTAAAGTCAATAAACATCACATCACATCATAGCTTAGGCCTAGACCAGTGGTTCCCAACCGCTTGAGTGTCACGGGCCCCCTTGAAGTTCATATTTCATTTTGGCGGATCTTCGTAATGTTTTGTAGAGTTTAGGCTGACAATCTTGTCTTGTCATTAACATAATGTAGTGAATAAAACATCTATACTAATAATAAATCTGTCGCCAAAACTTTTCTGGTAATTTTCGAATTTCCAAAAATAATTGGTGTTAACATGTATAATTAACCATCCTGAAACCAAAAATAGCTTTTTTTAAATTTTTGTTTGCATGTCTGTCTGTCTGGATGTTTGTTACATTTTCACGCGATAATGGCTGAACCGATTTATATGAAAATTGGAATATAAATTAAGTTCGTTGTAACTTAGATTTTAGGCTATATGGTATTCAAAATACTTTATTTAAAGGGGGGTTATAAGGGGGCCTGAATTAAATAAATCGAAATATCTCACTTATTATTGATTTTTGTAAAAAATATTACATAACAAACGTTTCTTTAAAAATGATTTACAATAAGTTTTATTCTATGCAAAATTTTGATAGGACTGATATTTAATGAGATAAATGAGTTTTAAAATTAGAATAACAACGCCATCTAAGGCGCTGTATTGAAATAAAAACAAATGACTTCGTCTATAAGGGGTCTTGGACAACAACAATCGAAAGCTATTAAGCTATTACAGAGAATGTTTCTGTGTTTGTATGAAGTAATATCGAAAGATAATTAATTGTTTAATTATTATTTCACCTTTGGAAATTGTAGTTTCTCTAGATGGACATAATTCTATAATGTTATTACAGTAACTTCTGAGTGAAATTTAAGGATATACAAGACTTAAAATAACAATACAATACATTTTCACCGCCGCCTCAGGTTATAGCGTTGTTGTTCCTGCAGTAACTCCTATGTGCAAAATATAAAATTTTTGAGTAGGAAGAAAAAACACATTTATTCATTCCATGGCAATGGTACATAGGAGATCGTGAATTCTTACATTTTCGAAAGAAAGAAATATAATTACATATCAATGTTTAAGCTGTATCACTATTTAAGTTATTCGAAGGGTTCAGAACCATGGTGGGCCTAGCGCCATTTATTGAAGAAGTAGAAAACAAAGGTTAAAATTAAGTTATTACCATAATTCAATGGAAACGTATAGCAAGTAATAAGTATACACATTAAAACTAAATGATATGTCAATCTTCATTGAACTATGGTTGCATGTAATAACAATAATTAAGAAGAATGTTAAAGGAATTGTCATTGCAACAAATGATTGCTCTCTGGACCAAAATGACCGCATTGTAATTATTTAAATACAATTTAAATTAAGTAACATATTAAACGATTTATCCTTCTATCAAACACGAATGTTCCCTGGATCAAACGTCCTATTTTAACTATGTAATTACTTTATATTTATTTCTAACAGGAGCGCATGGGTACGGCTAGTTCTAAATAAATTAACAGCGATATTAAATTTTAATTTTATCTTTTGAATATAATCTCAAATAGGCCTACATAAATAATTACAATGTTACTTTACGTTATATCACAGCCTGGCTGTGCAAAATCAAACCAGTCATTTAGATTTATTATGAAGTTATCAGTGGGATGGTTAATGTCTTTGTTGTTAAAAATTAAATCCGTTTTTCAGAGTTACCATGAGGTTATCAGAGGTATGGTTAATGTCTTTGTTGTTAAAAATTAAATCCGTTTTTCAGAGTTACCATGAGGTTATCAGTGGGATGGTTAATGTCTTTGTTGTTAAAAATTAAATCCGTTTTTCAGAGTTACCATGAGGTTATCAGAGGTATGGTTAATGTCTTTGTTGTCAAAAATTAAATTCGTTTTTCAGAGTTACCATGAGGTTATCAGAGGTATGGTTAATGTCTTTGTTGTTAAAAATTAAATCCGTTTTTCAGAGTTACCATGAGGTTATCAGAGGTATGGTTAATGTCTTTGTTGTTAAAAATTAAATCCGTTTTTCAGAGTTACTATGAGGTTATCAGAGGTATGGTTAATGTCTTTATTGTTAAAAATTAAATCCGTTTTTCAGAGTTACCATGAGGTTATCAGTGGGATGGTTAATGTCTTTGTTGTTAAAAATTAAATCCTTTTTCAGAGTTACCATGAGGTTATCAGAGATATGGTTAATGTCTTTGCTGTTAAAAATTAAATCCTTTTTTCAGAGTTACCATGAGGTTATCAGAGGTATGGTTAATGTCTTTGTTGTTAAAAATTAAATCCGTTTTTCAGAGTTACTATGAGGTTATCAGAGGTATGGTTAATGTCTTTGCTGTTAAAAATTAAATCCGTTTTTCAGAGTTACCATGAGGTTATCAGAGGTATGGTTAATGTCTTTGCTGTCAAAAATTAAATCCGTTTTTCAGAGTTACCATGAGGTTATGTTTTTGCTGTTAAAAATTAAATACGTTGTTTAGAATTATCATGAAGTTATCAGAGGGATGGTTAATGTAAAGTCTGTCTCAAAATAAAATGTACCATATCAAAGACTTCGTTGTAAATAAAAAAATGTGTTGTAAAGGTACTTTCTGGATAGCATAAAATTTATTTTTCAGTTCCAAAATTCCGCGACACACTCCATGGGGCTGCGCGACATACCGGTTGGGAACCCCTGGATTAAACTAAAACTGAAGAGAGTTTTGGAAAAATAATCCTGCATATTCGAAACTCTGTGAAATGCAATATGAATTAAATATTGAACAGGCACAAGATAATACACAACAAAATTTTAATAAATATAATCTATTTAAAAATGTCGCACTGATAACATCGTGCAATTTCGAAAGAATATTTCCTTATTTGAGTGACAATCGAAACAGATTTATATTTTACATTTGACGAACGTACATAGTTATCACATTCCAACAAAATTAATGCCACTTAAAGTATATCATTCATTTTTATTTAAAATGTATCACTATTCTCTACAAAGGAGAGAATGAGGTAAGTCGCTTTCCTAAATGTTGTGTTAACGCTCATTCACAATGAAAATTAAACATAACGTAAACATTAACATAAGCACATAAACATATGCCACAAACTTAAGTAGCCAAGGCCCATTCACAATGAAAATTAAACATAACGTAAACATAACACGTGTGTGGAAACAAACATACCGAATCAACAAAACTACAGAATCTGTTATTTAAAAATGGAGAATTGCACAATGACTGACGATGTAGCTATTCAATTTATGTTTCTAATAACTACAATGGCATCAGTATATGGCTTTCAATACTTGAAATCAAAGAAACGGAGATGTAAAATAATCAACTTTTCGTCATATGATTCCATGTTGCGCGCCTAGCTATCATCACGGCCAATAGATCAAAATATTGCCTGTAGGCAAAGCCCATGAGATGTTAAACAAAAAGTGAAAACACGCTTTCCGCTTGTGTACTGTTTCCAAATCGCATAAACATAAGCATGAAAGTTTGGAGTTTGCAAACTTTCATGTTAACGTCTTATGATTAAGATTAAGTTTATGCTTATGTAATTCATTGTGAATGCTTTCATTAAATAACATGGACACAAGGTTTTATGCTTACGTTATGTTTATGTTTAATTTTCATTGTGAATGGGCCTTTATACTGTGTCTGTTTAGTCGCATGATTATACCGAGCAATGTTTTGATACAAACATAGCAGTGCTCTGGACAAGTCCCTGAGTTGATGTAAACAACAAGACTTGTACAATACGCGACGTAGTTAACTTCATTATGTTCGGTGTCCGAACTTCCATCCCTAGTGATCAATAGTAAGTTTAGGTATAGGTGAAAAAAATATATATTTCTGGGAAAAATTGTGGCATTAATATTTTTAAGCACAACAGTATTTCTCTACACTTGGTATATTTTAAAAGTACTCGCAAGAACACAAATTTTATCTTCAGAGTTAATGATTCCAGAAGTGAAGACTTTCGTATCTCCTTCTCGGAAAGAAATGGATGTGGTTTACAACACTATCGCAAGCACCCACAATGTATTAACGCCCTCACAAGTATTGCATGTAATGTGTCTGTAACTCACAGCTCACATACCAATCCATCTTCCTGCAACGTATTCGGGTAACGTGGAGACGTGTGCCTGCCACGCCCGAATGTGTGGCAACGCATCTTGATAAATATCTGCAATTCATCACACTGTAATAATCTTAAAAATCGTGACATTTCAACTGCCAAACATTTACTCAAGAAATGAAAGCTGGCTAAAGAGCTGTTGATATTAATGCGACGACATTACAAGTTGTGAATGTAATTATTGCATTTTGAATCCTTTTAGGAAATGCAGTAAAATGTCGCTCTCGTAATGCACTGAATTACAAAATACTACATAGGTACTACTAGCCCAGGCAAACCCAGCCGGGGCAAATTAGCCTTCAATCGAGGTGCGACAGTGAAATAGAATATATTTTATGCGTATACCTGCATGATATTCTGACATTCTATGTCACTGTGGCACCTCGATTGAAGGCTTGCTCTACACCGGCTGGGCACGGCCTACTACTACTACTACTACTACTACTACTACTACTACTACTACTACTACTACTACTACTACTACTACTACTACTACTACTACTACTACTACTACTACTACTACTACTACTACTACTACTACTACTACTACTACTACTACTACTACTACTACTACTACTACTACTACTACTACTACTACTACTACTACTACTACTACTACTACTACTACTACTACTACTACTACTACTACTACTACTACTACTACTACTACTACTACTACTACTACTACTACTACTACTACTACTACTACTACTACTACTACTACTACTACTACTACTACTACTACTACTACTACTACTACTACTACTACTACTACTACTACTACTACTACTACTACTACTACTACTACTACTACTACTACTACTACTACTACTACTACTACTACTACTACTACTACTACTACTACTACTACTACTACTACTACTACTACTACTACTACTACTACTACTACTACTACTACTACTACTACTACTACTACTACTACTACTACTACTACTACTACTACTACTACTACTACTACTACTACTACTACTACTACTACTACTACTACTACTACTACTACTACTACTACTACTACTACTACTACTACTACTACTACTACTACTACTACTACTACTACTACTACTACTACTACTACTACTACTACTACTACTACTACTACTACTACTACTACTACTACTACTACTACTACTACTACTACTACTACTACTACTACTACTACTACTACTACTACTACTACTACTACTACTACTACTACTACTACTACTACTACTACTACTACTACTACTACTACTACTACTACTACTACTACTACTACTACTACTACTACTACTACTACTACTACTACTACTACTACTACTACTACTACTACTACTACTACTACTACTACTACTACTACTACTACTACTACTACTACTACTACTACTACTACTACTACTACTACTACTACTACTACTACTACTACTACTACTACTACTACTACTACTACTACTACTACTACTACTACTACTACTACTACTACTACTACTACTACTACTACTACTACTACTACTACTACTACTACTACTACTACTACTACTACTACTACTACTACTACTACTACTACTACTACTACTACTACTACTACTACTACTACTACTACTACTACTACTACTACTACTACTACTACTACTACTACTACTACTACTACTACTACTACTACTACTACTACTACTACTACTACTACTACTACTACTACTACTACTACTACTACTACTACTACTACTACTACTACTACTACTACTACTACTACTACTACTACTACTACTACTACTACTACTACTACTACTACTACTACTACTACTACTACTACTACTACTACTACTACTACTACTACTACTACTACTACTACTACTACTACTACTACTACTACTAATAAATGTAGCTAGTCGGCAATGTATGTAATGGAGGAGAAAAGGAACTGGCCATCCTACCCCATTATCTCTCGTCTTAGTTGGCTCATGAGTGGTGCCTTGTTGATATCATTTCTGAGGTTCAGACTTGGACAGTTGACAAATAATAATAATAATAATAATAATATAATAATAATAATAATAATAAATGTAGGCTACATAGTCGGTGATATATATGCAATGGAGGAGGAAAGGAACTGGGCATTCTACCCTATTATCTCCTGGCTTAGTTGCCCCATGAGTGGTGGCTTATTGGTATCACTTGTGAGATTCAGACCTGGATAGTTGACAAACAACAATAATAATAATAATAATAATAATAATAATAATAATGATAATGATAATAATAATAATTTATTTTATTTATTGTTTACTAATATTTATTGTGCTGTACAACAGCCTGGAGCCTGTAACAGTTCAGCACAAGATAAAAGCTAGCACAATAATAATAATAATAATAATAATAATAATAATAATAATAATAATAATAATAATAATAATAATAATAATAATAATGGGTTCGTAGCGTTTTTGTTCACGACAACATTATGTTGTTAGGAGATTGTTTATCGTTTGTCATATGTTGTGCTTGTAAATACGCCTTGAATTTTGCGGATTGTAAGATGGATTTATTCAGCGATATTATACATACGGATGTACTACACTATCAGAATTTGTCCTTAAATCCAGTGTACGGGTCTTTTGACCGTACGTACTCTACAAAACTAGCCCTACCTCGTAGATTGAATGGAGTTTGTGTTATTTGTGGGTTAAAAAAGATGGAGTGTTAAGTGAATTAAATACATTCATTTTATTTCAACAATATTTCCTTTCTCGTTCTCGTTGTCTTTTCCGTTCCTGGTTTATTGTGGACCAGCCTTAAATGAATTTACGTTACCGATACTCAAAATATGGACAGTGATTTTAAAATTCACGCAGGCAGTATATGGACTTTCGAGGTATATGTAAGTAAAAGTTTTTTTTGTTTTACAGATGCATAAGGAACGATGAGAAAAAATAAATATAGTGTCAATTCTCTCCATTAACATCTTGTGGTCATTATTTTTTTTATATTTAAAACCTACAATATTGTGCAGAGAAGAAACACTGCCTTGGAATATTCCGCATCTCGTAGCGAAATTTGCATCTTATTTAATGTAGTCACTATTATAAATACACATGCCGCTAGAATAACTACGAAAACAAAAACCACGACAGAACACCAATATTCGCTGTGGCACAGTGAATAAGATTAAACTCTTCCGAACAAAACAGCTGCTTACCACGTGCTCGCTATGAAACAGTCGGCAACGCCGATCTATCACCATGAACTCTGGTTGGCTGGTTTGAGCGGTTATCATGAAGACGCCTTGAAGCCGCTCAACTGTCAATAGCTTTCTATTTTTGTATAGACTGCAGTATAGGCAGATATTTTTCGTATTTAACTTTTATACAGTACCTATTCATGTGAGACTTTTCAATCGAAGTTTCGACCAATGATTTTGGAAGGTTCCTTTAATAATAATTATGTTTAGACATAAATGTAATTGAGTGGCAAATCTTCGAACTTTGTAGCAACGTCAATATAACAGTTGATAGAATTCGAGAAAAGGAATCGTGATTGACGATGGAATGCCTGAATCTGTTAGGAAACCTGCTCACACCTGTCAGACAGACTGTAATACACAGCAGCATTTCTCGATGTCTTTCATTTCACGCCTCAGAGTAGTAAAGGTCGAGGAACTGGAGCAGACATTTCTGTGAAGGTGCCGATAAGTGCGAATAGGGAACATTGTTCTTCTATCACGAACTGCTCTAACAACTTGGCTGTTGAATGCAATAACAGAGCATTTTGTTCGGAGTGTTTGTCGATTGTGCTCATGTCCTTTTGACAAGAAAGCGTTACGCCATTATTTCAACTTTCTGAATGATCGAGTGGTCGTGAATACTTTGGCAGATGGAAAGGCTGCTTTATTATATATTATTATGTGGATGGGGATATTGGGCATTACGATAGGATCATTTTGAAATGAATAGAATGTAAGGAAGTAAAATTCATTTGAAATTTTGTAGGTTGTACCAGGGTTGTCAGATATCCCGATTTTCATATAAAAATCCCTAATCCCGCTTCGATTCGAGGCGGGACGTAAAAATTCCCTCCTTCAGAAAATTAACATCACTTGTATAATTTCCTCATTACCTAGAAACCAATTTTCTTCTAGGTATAAATAATTACATTAAATTTAAATTAATTTTCTTAATAATGTAGGTTTGCACATTGGAAAAAACGAATATTTTGGCAAGTGTAATGTTTGTGACAGCGAATTCAATGGTGAATAGGCCTATATTTCTAAACGTTTAAAGAGAGACGTTAATCAGAAATGCCTGGTACAGAAAATGGAAAAAGCTTGTTGAAAATGCTAAAGTCCAGTGATAAATATGTATATAAACTCCGAAAATGTATACTGCATGTTAAATGGTGGGTTTGGAGCACTAATATGCTAAGTCACAAAATAAATATAGATTTAAATATCAATACATTTTATGCCATTATAATCACTTAATAAGCATTGAAATTTAATGTATTTTGTGACATGTGATGCCATCTTTTTGAATTTGTGCATTGCAATCAATAATACACAGCTAGGGAAATCTATGAGACAGAACTAGGCTACTATTAAGTCATTAAGTTAATAATTTGGCATAACATATTATTACCACAATCCCTTCAGAAAGATGCGAGAGAAACGTGATGTACAAGTACAAAACAATACTTATTTGCTTAGAAAGCATGATGGAATATTCAGATTGTCAATTTCTATAAATGAATACAATATACTATTTTATTACTCAGTCAATGACAAATCAATGTAAAAAATGACTTATTTTATAGTCATTAAGTTTATATACATGAATTACAAAATTACGAACGTTTTCGCCTATTCAGGCATCCTCAGGCAGAGTTATACAATATCTCAATGTCACATACGTAGCTATTTGTGGTGAGTACTATTTAAATTAATAATGTACAAACCATCTCCATTATTAAAATGTAATATTACAGGTAGTAAACTTAATAATGTTAAAATGTTAAAAACCATTTAGTAATTAAACTTCATAATATGTGGAACTCTTGTTCAGTCCAATGAGTGGTGAATATCTGAAATGTATAAAAATATAATAGAAATGGGAATTTCAAATGTAAATTGTAATCGGATTGGATATTTAAAAGTACTCACGTCGTTTAAAATGTGACAACTGCATAGTTAGCAACTGTATGGATTACTATAACATCCTGTGTTTTATGTAAATTATCTGTAATGAAATAATAATTAATATCAAATTTAGTAGAATTTGAAAAATTGGAGGGCTAAATGTGGAGGTACTTACGTAGGTGAGACGACCTGCTGCTATTAGGACTGTAACTGGTATGACGTGGGGGAAGTGTATATTCGTGTAAACAACTACGCGGAAGAATACTGCGTGGTGACGGGGTTAGAGGTTGTACTTAAAATTCACACAAGAAATTGAAGTTAATAATATGATTCATTTTTTAGACATTACGATAAAAAAACATAAAAATAAATTAGAATTTAATATTTACAGAAAACCTGGAATTACTAACCATAGCATCCCCATAAATTCAGAACATCCTACTGCACATAAATTAAGTAACTTCAATTACATGGTTAATAGATTAATACAATTTCCACTAAGTAAAAACAATTACAAGAAAGAATATAATAAAATAATACAAATAGCCAACGAAAATGGCTATAGTACTAATTTGATTAAAAAACTAATAAATAAAAATAAAAGGAAAAAAGAACTAAGTAATATATCTACATTAACAAAACAAAACAAGATCAACAAAAAATACTTTAGTTTAACATATAATATATATCTAGCAAATTAGCTAACTTTTTTAAAAAAGAAAATATTTCCACAGCGCACAAACCAACTAATAAACTCAATAACAATTTAAACAATAGACTTCAAGAAGTTAACAAACTCCACAATAATGGTATTTACAGATTGGAATGTTTTACATGTAAAGGAAAACATATAGGACAAACCAAAAGAAATTTCAAAATTAGATATAATGAGCACATTTCTGACTTCAAACATAATCGTAAGAAATCTACATATGCATCTCATCTAATAGATACTGGGCATGAATTAGGCCCAGCAAATGAAACCTTAAAAATATTAAAATCAGGAATAGAAACTAAATTGATAAATTCTGCAGAAGAATATTACATTGCTAAACAGATTCAAATAGAGAACAGCATTCTTAATGAAAATTTAACCCAAATCCGAAATCCCCTGTACAACCTCTAACCCCGTCACCACGCAGTATTCTTCCGCGTAGTTGTTTACACGAATATACACTTCCCCCACGTCATACCAGTTACAGTCCTAATAGCAGCAGGTCGTCTCACCTACGTAAGTACCTCCACATTTAGCCCTCCAATTTTTCAAATTCTACTAAATTTGATATTAATTATTATTTCATTACAGATAATTTACATAAAACACAGGATGTTATAGTAATCCATACAGTTGCTAACTATGCAGTTGTCACATTTTAAACGACGTGAGTACTTTTAAATATCCAATCCGATTACAATTTACATTTGAAATTCCCATTTCTATTATATTTTTATACATTTCAGATATTCACCACTCATTGGACTGAACAAGAGTTCCACATATTATGAAGTTTAATTACTAAATGGTTTTTAATATTTTAACATTATTAAGTTTACTACCTGTAATATTACATTTTAATAATGGAGATGGCTTGTACATTATTAATTTAAATAGTACTCACCACCAATAGCTACGTATGTGACATTGAGATATTGTATAACTCTGCCTGAGGATGCCTGAATAGGCGAAAACGTTCGTAATTTTGTAATTCATGTATATAAACTTAATGACTATAAAATGTCATTTTTTACATTGATTTGTCATTGACTGAGTAATAAAATAGTATATTGTGTTCATTTATAATACTTATTTGGCTGTAAGTTAGCCAAATAAATATTGTTTTGTACTTGGAAACCTGTACCTAAAATATGTTTTTATTAAAATTGCAATTTTGAGATTTATATTAGTCACTTCAACTGCATGTAGACGGATAATTTTACTCCTTTCTTAACAAAACATAAGTGCTGTATATGAAGAAGAAAAGATGTCCCTCCTTGGTATTTATAAAATCTGGTAACCCTGGGTTGTACATAAATGGGAAACGCACAAAAAAATACAAATAATTTTAAAGACTATTTGTGTCCTGCAATGTTCAAACATGAGAGAAACAACCAAAACATTACAAATTTCGTCTTATTTGATATGGAAAACTAATCGCAAGATCTGTGCTAAAATCCTCAAGAGCGAACATCGGCGAATATCGAACTTCGCTATACTCGACATTCTTAAACTGAACAAAGCGCCTGTAATGCACGACGATAATAACTACTAGCTAAAATGGTACACTACAATCGAGAAGAATTAGAATTTAAACGAAATATTAAACGAGGAATGTGGTGGTTGTGATAATAAATATAATAATAAAAATGTTGCAGCAATCTCCATCTATCGATCTGGACATATAAGAGAGTATAAATGATATGACGCAGTGGACGTCCATAGACCAGATGGTTTGACGAGTTCAAGATACATCTAGGTAGCCAATGGAGTTGAATGGGACAACAACGTACACAGTGGAAAGAAAAAGTAGACAAGTTATGTGAAGTGTAATAGTGAAGTAATGAAGTCTGTTATATTAAATGATTGAATAACTTAATAAGTCAGATAGTAATAACATTTATGTAAGAAACAACATTAAACATTTTTATGTAAGATTGAGATGATTTTGGTACCCATAGACTTCGCATCTGAGGGGCTTTTTGTCCGCCAGTATTTTGTGCTACCGGTATCTCACTTTCCCTGATCACAGGAGGCCTTGCCCTATTGTGGATTTATGACTTAACTTCATAAATAAAATAAAAATCTTCAAATGTAGATACGGGGTACAGACAGTCCACTGAGAAAATGGTTTAATTAGATTTTGTTCTATTGTAACGGCCTGTTCAGAAAGAAATTATGCAAGTCCTATGTCATTGTAAGAATGAATTACGGTGTATACAGGGTGTAAGGGATATAAGTGCTGTCAATTTCGCAGTCGTGAAAATTACGAAAACAATTATATCAGTAGGTATATCTAGCAAAGAGTTATATTAGTTTAAATAAACAGTCCACATCTGTGGAGTAACGGTCAGCGCGTCTGGCTCGGGTTCGAATCCCGGTCGGGGCAAGTTACATGGTTGAGTTTTTTTCCGGGGTTTTCCCTCGAACCAATAACTGCTGGGTAACTTTCGGTGCTGGACCCCGGACTCATTTCACCGGCATTATCACCTTCATTTCATCCAGACGCTAAATAACATAGATGTTGATACACGTCGTAAAATAACCCAATAAAAAATAAATTTAAATAAATATTTGTGTGTTGTATTACGTTTTCGTGAAATTAAATAAAATTGCATGCTTAAATTTGTTAATGTTCTGGCGTGAGAGACGTGGCAACGTGTTCAGCAGGCTTTACTCTGCACAGCCGTACTGTACGTACATGACAGCTGAGTTCAAGCGCCCTGTCCATAGATCTACTGCCAAGCGGATGACAGTTCGGTACCAGATATTCCATAAACAACTTATAATGCCATTCACAGTTTAGGAATATCATAGGTTATTAATTTATGAAGAAAGTCGTCGTAATTCAAGTGAGGCGAGAAGATGTACCGTCAATGTTTTCCGCAATGAAGGTTACCTAATAGGCGAACTTTTGTAGCGGTTTCTCAACTATTATTAGAAAATAGGAGTCTCTTGCCTCGTGTCAAAAATCACACAAACAGAAATTTCATTAAAAATGGTACTGCTTTATGGAAGCAGGAGAGATTAAAATGTTGCATTTAAAGAAAACTTCGCGTAATTTTGTGCCGTAAACCATTGTTTATTTTTTAGACGTACAATAAAAAAGGACCAGTATTCCTAATATTATTAAATAAAATGGAAATTTACCATAAAGTTTTATTAATGCGATTGAAAGTTTGTATTTGCTGTTCGTTTTATGTAAATAACGGTCCTCCCCTGCATTAGAACAGAGCATCTGTTTTGTACCGGTATGTCTGTATCCGCTTGAGCTGTATCGTGTACTTGTAAACTCCCTCCTCCCCATCCAGCAACGTTGCCAGACGCCTAATATTGTAAACTTTAATAATGAGTTAAATATTGCAGTTAGAAAAAAAATGTTCCTTATGATTTAAACAATCATCAGTTAAAATAATGACACTTATACCCCTTACATACTGTATAATACTAGAGGAACTCGTCTCAGTAATGTTACGGGGCATGAGCCAATAGCCAGCAAAACTGTCCGCATTAAACAGATTATTTCTATGAGTGAAAGTCACTTGCAATTAAATGACAGACATAGAGCTTCGTAATAATAAATTGTCTTGGTTTATGGATACGCATGGTGTGTTGCGAGGGTAGCTCTTCAATTTTATAAAAAAAAAATCTTTTTCTCAAAGTAAGCTTTCTTAATGTAAAAATTTGTTGTAGTTTTCCAAATACAGAAGAGATAGTATCGGTTATCTGATCAGTGTCTGCTATCTAATCTAAAGCATATTATTTACATAAAATTTAACTTGTACATAAGAAAACTTTATTATACTTTCTTATTTCGTAGACTGTGTTACACCACCTGTAACAGCTTACATAATTCACATTCTGTATTATTGTTACAAACTAACAGGTTCTTATGCCGTATAGCTATTTAGCGTCAGCTGTATTCCTTCAAATGATTAATGTTAAAGGTTGAAATCAAAGTAATGTTGCTTTTAAACGCAATGTAGTTTCTAGATATTTCGACTGTGTGATAAAAGGGAATGTATAAATACCGTTCACTGTACGACTGGTATGTTACGTAATGAGAAGGGGAGAATATCAAATTCTTAAGTTGATGCTTCATCGTTTTCGTCATAGTCATAGTCATTATCACTATAATTATAATATATTCAGCCCTTCGTTTTCACTCTTGTAATGTGCCAATATTATAACTCCGTGGTCACGTGGTCAAAAAAGCGCAAGAATACGGATTGAAGAAATACAGGACAAATACATCTCGTTCCTAAGATTATGTATGACACACATATCTCCTATTTTATCTAACGGGTGCTCAGGTCACTCGAGTGTCACTCTGCTACTTGACTAATGAATCATTATATTATAAATAATAAATATAATCACTGAATGATTAGGGCTAAGATGGATTAACAAATTTTAATGGGCACGGAACAGGCTGTACAGTTCATTCCACAATGATTATATGGTGATCATACTGAACAAAGAATAAAAAAATTACAATAACACGCTGACAGCCAATATTTCGGTATAAACAATAAATTTTTGTAGAAATATTGAGGTAATGTTATCCAGTTATTAAAATTATTTCCCATATCCGTATAATAAGAAGTTAGAATTCTCATCAACGGTGTCGGCTTGTTAGCTGTTTTCCTGTATTGTATTGTACTGTATTTATTAACAATCCATGATATTTGTACATTGCTTTATAGCTAGAATATGGAACAAGTAAAAAAAATAATACTACTATAAAGTCTTAATTTATTATCACAATCTAGTTGAAATTTATATAGAAGAGGTTTACAATATAGTCCACTAGTACAACATTAAGTTTTACTGCCAATTTCATGAAGCGTTGTTGAATGTCATGAATTCACCTACAGAATAGAAGGCATGAGAAATTAGGTATTTCTTTAATTTGGCCCTAAGTAATCTTATGTTTTCAGTTTCTTTTTTTATATCCATAGGGAGGCTATTAAAAATTTTTACTGCCATATAACGCACTCCTTTTTGATAGCACGATAGGCTTGCCGATGGAGTATGAAAGTCATTTTTGACGCGTATTTATGCTATGAACTGTTGAATTAGTTACAAAGCTTTCACGATTACATACGAGGAAGATTATTAACGAAAAAATATACTGACAAGCCATGGGCATTATTTGTAGCTTTTTTAAAATAGTCCTACACGATTCCCTAGATTTGGCACCTACTATTATTCTAATTACTCTTTTTGTAGTAGAAATATACTGTTACTATGTGTGGAATTTCCCCAGAATATTATTCCAAAACTCATTACCGAGTGGAAGTATGCAAAGTAGGCTATATTGTTTTTAAGGAATTAATATTTACTATCTTTTGCATATATCTAATAGAAAAACAAGCCGAATTTAGTTTGGGGGTTATTTCTTTAATATGATTTTTCCAATTTAACACTTCGATTTTTAAACCAAGAAATTTGGTTGAAAGTTGCTACTTTCTTTCTGTGCAAAGTAGAGAGAAAGGCGATAACACAAAATATTAACCTCATAATTGTTCATTGTATTATACTATTCATTCTCTAATACCAATAGAGTTTGTGTTTACATCATCTTTTTCCATAAATTACTGGACAAGGCTTTATTAGTAGGCCCAATCTATATGTGTGAAATGATTATGTTATTGCAAATATGAAGTATGTAATGTTTGAAATAACAAAATGAGATTATTTGAAACTCTTGTGCCAACATTTCTGAAATTGACAATTTACTTAAATCTTCAAAAAGTCTGTTTTTTTTTGTTACACAAATTCTGGCACCAAATGAAACAATAAAGCGTTTATGTCTTCCAATTTTTCTGGTTGAGAGTAATTGTTTATTCATTTACCCACAGAACCAAAATGCCTATTCTGTGTGTGTATAAAAAAATTCTTCTGCATAAAGACCGTACTGCCACCAGATTACCAACCACTTGGGTAGCCTTCTACTGTAATGATCATCTATTGTGAGACAGGATCTTCATCTTCGTTTCGTGTGGCAGCGCTGTATAGTCATGTACGTTGCACAGAGTAAAAGTTGATTTGGTTATAGTCGCTCGGCATCAACGAAGCTCATACACCTTAGCTTCAATCAGTATTTTTGATGACATAAATTATGAAAAGAAGAGAAGAGTATGTTTAATTACAGAGTAGTGCAAGCGAATTCGTAACATCAAGGAAACGGTAAAATTCTGGGGAAAAAGCTTTTTTTTGACCACAATTAGCCACATAGATTCCACCGTTGTGGAATAACGGTTAGCATATCTGACCTTGAAACGAGCGGGCTCACAAAGGTTCAAATTCTGGTTGGGACAAATTACTTGACTGAGGTTTTTTCCGTGGTTTTCCCTCAATCCATAAGAGCAAATTTATTTATTTATTTATTTTACTAATAATTGTAACATAAAATATAATATATACAGAGAAACTTTAGCTCGCCTCTGAAAGAGTAGAATTCGTGCTAATGCTGGTTAACTTTCGGCACTGGACCCTGGACTCATTTTCCTGGCAATGTCACTTTATTTTTACTCAGACGGTAAATAACCACCGCAGATGATAAAGCTTTCTAAAATAAAGTAATTAAATTATCACTGTAACATTTTTGAACTCTTTTAAAAAGCGTTTTTACTTTGATTTATATATAAACGTTCTAATAAATAATTTCATGGCTTTGTGTGCAGAGTAACATTGCGAATGAAAAACTGAAAAGCAGAAGAATTTCAGCAAAAAAGGACCCTCTAAGATTGATCCAGCATATTGTTACGAGATGAAACTCTAAACTTCAGTGATGAGCCGCTTACTTGAAATGAAATATGAGTTGGTGATTGTGTTGCCAGAAAAGTCAAACGCTCCTAGGACGCTAGCAGGTCCGTATTTGGAAATCTCTATGGCGTGGACCAGGTTAGATAGATTCGCTGAGTAGACCAAAATTTTAAAATGTAGGTATGTAAGTATTTAGGCAAACATTAAGAGCCGCGGTTGCGGTACTCGTACTTGCTGTCAAAAATAAATTATTACCATTCAGATACACATTGACGATTAATTAGTGATATCATCGTTTTCGTAGTTTTAAAATTACGCAAAACATTTGATACGATTTTTTAACTACTTTACTGCTATTGTTCCAAAGGTCCACGTCTAGAAAAAAAAGTCTTGAAATGTCTATAAAACGTAACTTTCGAGGCAATAAAAATCATACATAATTTATATGGAATATTTAAAAGACAACTTGAGTTATTAGATTAAAATATTGAGTTTCATTCTGAAACTAAAGAAACGTGTGGTAATAATATAATTACAATTATCCTTAAGTTGATGTCCGCTTATATTTTTTATTACAGAGGAAGAGTGACGAGTTTTAGAAGAGACAGTTCAAATACTGACACTCTTTAACACAATGATCACAATCCTGTCTGGTGAAGAATCTTAATAAATTATTTTGGACAGTAAACTTTAACCCATTGATATCACACGTTTCTTTTGTTCCATTCTGAAACTCCCTTAATATATTTTACGTTAAACTAAACCGATTAGAATAATAATTGACAAAAACTGTTTGTGAATAAACGAGTGTTTCCAGGAAAATTGTAAATGTTTACATTAGCTACTGAAAAGCTTTACTTCTGAGTTAGTTTTCAGTTAATTTTAATGTTATTAATTTGATCAAGGACATAAAACTAATACGCCTTTCCACATATACTATGAATTTCAAAACTAGAAAAAAAAATCTGTCAGGTAACATAGTACTTCAAGCAAAACAAGAAAAAAAGAAGATCCGAAGAAAGAAAGAGAGAGAGAGAGAGAGAAAGAGAGAGAGAGATAAATAAAGAGAAAATAAACAACATAAAATTACACACTTATTCTAAAAGATACGCGGACGTCAGCGAACTCTAACGACTACCTGATCCGATTAAAGGAATGCTCAGCGGAAAATGTTTGTCTGCGCCACAGCACATATACTGTACAACCTGCGGCATCAATCAGAGGTAACCGGAGGTCTCCGATTGAAAGCGGGCAAACAATCGCTCCGGAGAAAAATCTAATCATATGCAGCACTATACCGAACTGCCATCCGTTCTGCAGTAGACCTATGGACAGGGAGCTTGAACTCAGCTGACATGTACTGTACGTCTGCAGAGTACTCCCTGCTGCCACGTCTGTCACGCCAGAATATTAACAAATTTAAGAATGCAATTTTATTTAATTTCAAGAAAACGTAATAGAACACACAAATATGTATTTAAAGTAATATTAACTCTTTGCTAGGTATACCTACTGATGTAATTGAAGAGTCCACTGCAAGAATGATGGATGTCATTTGGAATACATTTTTCAGGAGAAGCAATTGAAAGTTTGAAATGCTTAGCGCTCAAAGCTTAACTGTGATTTTCCGATCATTACTGGACATTGACTATCAGTGTTAATGCCATATAACTCTCTATGTACATTCTATATGTCTTAAGCTATGCCTTGACAGTCTTGGCTCATTTTCGACAAGAAAGTGACAACCATCATTCTTGCAGTGGACTCTTCAATTGTTTTCGTAATTTTACTAACGATATAAGCAGTATAACGCGAATAAAATAAGAGAAGAAATATTTTTTTCTGGGAAA